>NC_065546.1:22312589-22612589 GCF_022605725.1 Anthonomus grandis grandis
TTCTTTTACTAACTCTCCAACTTATAATCTCGCAAAATGGCTCAACAAAAAACTTATGGAAACCATTAATTGTAATTTTGTACATACAGTAAAAAATAATGTCAGTCTGGTTGATAAACTAAAGAATGTAGATATCACCAATAACTCTTTTCTGATTTCTCTAGATGTTACAAATTTATTCACCAATGTTCCGTTAGTAGAAGCTATTGACTTAATTAAAAATAAATTATTCAGTTCATCCCTAACAAACATTGAAGCTCAACATATGTTAAACCTTTTAGAAATATGTCTAAAACAAAACTTTTTTAATTTCAATAGAGAGACATATGTGCAAGAAGATGGGCTAGCAATGGGCTCTCCATTATCTCTTCTTCTTGGAGACACATTTATGGATAACTTTGAGAAAAACCACATTTTAAATAATAATCCCTACAGTCATAATATCGCTTACTACTATCGGTATGTCGACGATTGTCTTTTATTCTGGAATGGAAATCGAAAAGATCTTGATAGTTTTTTGTCAAACATAAACAACATACACAATAATATTAAATTTATACTAGAAATTCAAGCTAATAATAAAATTAATTTCTTAGACCTAACTATAACCAACTTTAACAATAGGCATGATTTTGAGATTTATAGGAAACCGAGTCATACTGGTGTAATAATACATAACGAATCTTTTCACCGCACTAGTCATAAAATTGTTGCATTAAACAGTTACGTAAATAGAGCCATAGATATCCCAATGACATCGGAACATAGAGAAAAGGAGTTTAATATTATTAAGCAAATTGCCACAAAACATGGTTTTTCCTCAACAATTATCGATAAAATTAGAAATAAAAAACTATTACGTAACTTAACTCATAATGTATATTTAAACACGTTTCAGAATGATGACCGGGATCAAAACCCTATAAAATTTGTTACTCTTACATTTAATGGCCCTGTTTCCTATAAAATACAAAAACCTTTAACTTCACACAATATCAAAGTTGCTTTTAAATCTCAGAAGACATTGGGTAATCTCTTTTTAAATAATAAAGATAAAGATGATCTTTTAGCGTGCAAGGGTGTATATAAACTTTCCTGTGAGTGTGGACATTATTACATCGGAAGAACAAAACGAAATTTTAAGAGCAGATTTGCAGAGCATAATAGATGTATCAGACAACACAATTCGGAATCTCTTTTTGCTAAACATATAATTGAAACTGGACATTGTACAGATTTTAATAGTTATTTTAAAATAATTCATCGTTTACAGGATAATCAGATTCATTTCTCGGGACTAGTAGTACCATCTTTACAGCTTTTCTATTACTTTCTTTGTTTTTCACCGATTTATTGAAGCTGTCGGTTTCCTTCCTTATAATAATTTGAATCTAAAACTATTCCCTGGTTTACATTTCCTATATTCATACCCGTATATTAAATTTAAGCGAAACTACGTTGCAATCTCTATCACTTTTACTGTTAAAATTTTTTACTTAAGCAACTCTTTCATGAATTTGTTAACTTTAATTCTAACTAATTCTAAATAATAAATGTATTTTCCTTATAGTTTCATTAGTCCACACCACTTCTGCCAAAAATCTCAATTAGTACAAGACTTTAGTTTTTTGAATACATAACTGTTTAATAATTATGTAGCCATATAATCCAAAAACCTTTCAAATTAAATTTATGAAGTGTTTTATTAAACGTTATAAGTTCTTTCAACATTTTTAACTTTTTTTTTGCTATTTATCTTTTGCAAGACTAGGTACTATAATTTATATTTTATCGTACAATGACGTTTTTATGTGTATTCTGTATTGTAATTTTTTTTAGTTTAATATTTTTTTTATTCTATATATAAAAATAATGTAATAATAAACGTAATGTAAAAATCATGGTATATTGTAACGATATTGGCAATGACGCGAATAGCAGTTGTTCCTTGTCATTCTGAAATTCTAAAACGATGCAAGTGAGCGACATCTCTGGAGACGCTGAAAAACTTCGCCGAATCTTGTGGAACAGTGGTCTAGTAGAGTATATAAGCAGCTGCGTTGTTGCTGAGAGGCCATTTGATACTTTAGTTTGTTAAATCAGACATAAATAGTACTAAATAAATGCGGTATAAGTAAATATTTCTACAATTCTTAAAAGGCAATGTTTAGTAGTGTAAGTGTGTAAATAAATTAGTAAGATATTTTTGTGCATAAAGTATTTTATATCATACCTTCACGAATGATAAAAAGGCTACAATATCTTAAATTTTATTTAAAGTCAATGGGAGCAGTCTGTTAACAGGGAAATATTTTTGTCAAACTCAAAAGTGTAAAATAGTGGTTATTTAATTTTAGCTTACGCGATAATTCTACATGCGTTTTTTATCTAGTGATATTCGTGTCGCGAGACAATAAGAACATCTATTTCTTATGGCATCTATTTCGCTTTTTTCATCTTATTATTTTTATACTGCAAACATTTTAGTGGCCTATATAAAAATAAAATTGCGCTACAGAATGTTTACCCCAAAACGTTTTAACGGGGCAACAAGTAAAATGCCGACTTAGATAAACCGTATATTGATCCCATTTACACCCATAGACGTAGTAGAGGCATTTTCATTTTAAATATAACTTACAAAATGCAATTCTCGGTCAATTTTAATCGAGTAAATGATGCTTTCATTTAAAATGATATTTTAAAAATATTTATATCTGTGTTTAATTTTACCTTGAATGACCTGCAGCTCATCGTATAAAGCAATATTATTTAGCCAGCAATATTTTTTGATTGCTTTTATCGTTCCCTTTTAGTATTTGTTTAATCCAAAAAAGAAGTGCCAAAAGCTATGACTACTCGATTCAAATTCAAAAATGAAAATTAAGAAACAATTGCAAATATTGCTGTAGAAATATTAAGCAAAGAAGTAGAGACTAAGAAAAATAAAGAGAATACTCTATATATGATTTAAGCTAGCACATGCAATATTTTTGGTAAAAAAGTCAAATACAAGCCTTTTCAAGTCATAATGTCTACACATTATAAAGTCATAAATCTTCCTTTTACGGATTACGGGCGTTAATTTCTTCTTTTTATTTAAAAAATTTAATTAGCACAGCCACAGTGAAGTAGACAATAACAATAAATCAACGATTCAATTAATAAAGCAAGGACAACCATTAAAAGGTAGATAGAAAAAAAACCTTGGAATAAAATCGTCATAATACCATTAGTTGTACCGCCGGTGAGATTCTCCTAAACTGGTAGCCATAGCAATCATGAATCTAGCTGACAAGGCAAAAAAATTACCTACTCAAGCACTTTTCGGCACCACTAACTAAACTGAACAGAGACGGACAAGAGGCGACAAAATTACCGGAAATACAGTTTTATCGCTCTTTCTTTTTAAATCAAAACCATAGTAAAAACTTAACTCATTTATTTCTTCCACAAGAGTAACGAGCATTAATAATAGCTCGAGCTTAGCCCAAGCTACATTACTAACGAGCATTACCAAGTATCGACAGTGAAAATATCTTATAAAGGTGGAAGGCTCTTAACGCCCTAAAACGATGATGGTTACGGCGCCGCTGCCAATAATTTTCAGGGAGACCATGACGCCACTAGAATTATTTAAATCATTATAGTATTTAGTAACAAACCGAATCCTAATACATGCGTGTGAACCAACATTTCATAGAAATCTATCGTGATCGCCCAAATATCCGATGATAAAGAATCAGGTTCAAATGTACTGTGACCAAACATCCCAATCCGTAGAATTTTAGAGTATTTTTTTTGCATCGCTGCAAGATTACAATGCCCTCATGAGCCAGTCAAGAAAACTCAGTCACGTGATCCAAATCAACCACGACTTCCCACTCCAAGTTGATCCGATACTAAAGCGCACAGAATAACAAGCGCTGAATGTAAAAACAAAACAGCAAGAATAAAATCAAAACCTTGGCCAACCAATACAAAATCGACTGCTTTAAGAACAAGTCCCTAAAAATATCAAGGGGTAAGTAAACAATCACAATAAAATTATGTAGGCCACCATCAGATTCCGAAAGATTTAATCATTAACACTAGGATTCGCTCGAAAATTAGGCTTTTCTCCCATTGTATAAATTCTGTATAGTGGTTTTGATAATAAGATATTTCTTTTAGAAAGCGGGCAGAATATGGCGAATAATAGCCAACAACTAACAAGTAAGAAAATACAAAGTATTGTATTTATTAAAGTCAAGAAATATTTAGTAACTATTACAAAAGTCTAGTTTTGTGGCCTCAACTTAGCAAAAATAACTTATTTAATAACCAAAATCTTTTACAATATTCAAGAAAGATGGCATTAATTCGTAAAATCCGACTTCTGAAACTCTTTAAAATAAAGTTGACCTGTTACAAGATAATATCTTTATCTGACTCATAGTTTCTGTACTGCGAACAGCAGCAGTACAGTAAACCGGAACATTCTTCCTTCCGTATTATCATGAGAGCATGCTGGCTAGTCAGGAACCCCCACTCTGTACAAAGGCTTGAACATAGAACTACTGAAAGAGCGCATAAGAAAACTGAATAAACAGTAACTGCACACAACACAATAATCCACTCATACATGACATACTCCTGCATGACAACAACTCGCTTAATGGCGAGACACCAACTGCCAGGAAATTTGCTTTACATACCGATCCCAGTTAACTAAATTGATATGGAAAGTACTGCAGTAGACATAAAAAGCTGCTAGTAAGGCATAACCTGCTTTAGAAGAACATGATTAAAGAAATTAACACCTCTGAACTGTCAGATGCATAGCTAAAGTGTGTGCAAAATTGTATTCTTAATATTTTTGGTTTAAAGGTGCTTTAGGTCAGCAAATTCACTGGATAATACTTTTTATCCAACTTTAGAAGCATTGGTTACACGGATATACAAAAAAGTACGAGACTTTTTTAGATAGAGGCATCACAAGACAATATTTATAATATAAGTAGATAGAGAAAAGAATACTTTTGCCTACAACCAAAGGAGATATTCAAATTAAAAAAAACTCCAGGTCTATCTTCACTTAAAGTTTAAATAAAATTTATATGATGTGTCCCTCATGTTTAAACATAGGTTTGTTTATAATCAAGGGTTTAAAGTAAAAGTTTATAAAAAATAGTTGCTAAATAAAAATAAATCTTAAATTAACGAGCAATTGATATATCTCTATATTCCATAAAAATCACGTTCATACAAATATTTAAATTTAATAAAAGAGGTGGAGAAAGTTTTTATGCACCATCTCTGATGTTTCATAAGGTGTTCTAAAATAGGCTACTTTTTCAACTTTCTTGTTTAACTCTTGTCGAGTTATCTTAAACTTTTTTTAATAATTCTTTTAAAACGTGTGCTATCCTAATAATACTTTCCTATTCTTCACTTTAGTTATAATAGCCCTTATTCCTTTCTAGAGGTCAGATAGGATACCATACCCATACGAAACCCAAAAAAAGTCTTATTTATTTATCATGGCAAATAGTAACAGTTGGTATAAATAAATACACGACAAATATTGTATAAAATATAGATATACATTCTGGTAATTATAATGACTTAATATAAATACATAAATTTAAACTATATTATACGTAAACGTCTTGACCCTTCAAACATTGGATTGCTCTCGGAACGTACGTCAGTTTCTCGAATCCTTCGAGAAATTTTAGATATTGCTATACATTTGTAGCGCGATGACTTTTAAGAGCTGTCCATAGTTTGTTGGGGAGGAAGAAACCTTCTTTTCGCATGGTTGTTGACAATTTTGTTATACCTACGCCAATGACTATAGAGTAAAGAGAGCATACGATATAGGACCGGTAAAATAGCGGGCAGCAGCTAAATAAGGGATTTTATTCGAGTCAGCTTTCCGTACGCTGGAAATCAGCTGCAAACGCTGGCCACTGCATATCTGCAGGCAGAGGCGAGAGAAAAACTGCCAACGAGGCACACTGATAAATTTCCGACGTGGGCGATATGCACGTGCTACGTACACTTACTTGTAAATTGAACTAACGCATAGAACAAACAATTTCTTTTTTTATAATGAAAACTTATATTTTTATTTAATTTTTTTTTGTTTTGTTTTTTTGCCTCATCTGGAAACCAAAAATCATTTATTAGTAACAATTATTTGTAACAATAATTAATAATATATTTTTATTACAAACTTTTATACCGATGTTAAAAAAATTCTTTTGCGACAACTTAAAACTCGATATTCAGTGATATGATATTTTATTGTAATAGATAAATTTAATAAATAAATAAATAAATAATATCTTTATTAAAAATAATAACATTATTACATTATTAAATAGAAGTTAGTAGGATAGAATTAGAAATATGAAAAAAATATTATATAATAACACAGCTATGAACGAAAAACTCTGAAATAATGCAGTAGTATGTTATGGCATAATTAACTTGTTTCTAACTCTCAAAGAGCGTTGATGGGTCTCATCGCTAAATATTAATTTAGATCTTAATGTAGTCTGAGCGTTTAAGCGATGTAGGAATAAAGCCACAATCTCCCAATAACAATTATATTTACAAATATCCCAAACAATAACTTTGAATAAATAATAATTCTTAATTTATGCAAGTCTTATCACTTCGAGTCGAACCAATATATCTATTCCCTTTTGTTATCTCGCCCTGCGAAATATATTAACGAATGTGAAGTTATTCCAAAAACATCCGATCAGGTGAGTCATGTCGTTGAATATTTTAAGTTTCAGAGGTGGGTTAGGAAGGGTAGTACGTCACGGCCATCCTGATCTTCTTTCGTCCTCGAAAGATAAAGAGTACCTGGAATTAAAACATTTTTTTTTTTTTTTTTTTTTTTTTTTTTTTTTTTTTTTTTTTTTATCCTAATCTAATCTGATTAAGAGAGTTACTATTTTGCCTGGGAGGGCTACTATTTTCCCGAAAAGAGCGGCTGTTTCGCCTAAGAGCGTTACTATTTTGCTTGAGAGATCTGCTGTTTCGCCTAAGACGATTCCTATTTTGCCAGAGAGGGCGACTACTTTGTCAAAGAGAGCAACTGCATTGCCTAAGAGGGCTACTATTTTACCAAAGAGGGCGACTGTTTTGCCTTAGAGGGCTACTATTTTGCCAAAGAGGGCGACTGTTTTGCCTAAGAGGGCTACTATTTTGCCAAAGAGGGCGACTGTTTTGCCTAAGAGGGCTACTATTTTGCCAAAGAGGTTAACGATCTTCACTGTTTCAAGTGTCACTATTTGGAGAGAGAGTAGTAGTATCTTTGCCTACCTGCGACATTATTTTTCCTGAAGAGTAAAAGGCTTCATTTGCTCTAATCCAACCACAGCAGTGTAAGGTCTACTGGATCGTTCTGAGTGAATATCCTCCTTTACTCGATAGCGGTCGTTAGGTAAAACCTCGATGACTTTGAAAGGGCCTCTATATTTGGGAAGTAACTTTTTACTTTCATTGTTTGCCGGAAAGCTTGTTACTTTTGTGAGTACGACATCTCCCACTGAATAAAATTTTGGTGGTGTTCGATGTTCATTAAACGATAAGTTTTGCCTGACTCTGTTTTCTTCGAGATTTTTGGCCTTTTGCAGTGTCAGTTCTAAGTGGATAACCGAGTAGTAGCTTTGCGGGTGAGTGTTGAGTTATGCGGTGTTTCGTGCTATTTATTCCTTGTTGAATTTGTAGTATTTTGCTGTCCCAGTCGTCTCTCGTTGTATTAGCAGTTGATGTAGCGAGAGCCTCCAGTATGGTCTTATTCATGCGTTCTACTTGACCATTACCTCGAGGAAGTCCAACAGCTGTTGTGAACAGCTTAATGCCTTTTCTATCGCAATATTCTTTAATACTATCATCTAAATCTTGAGCTTCTCTTAAAAAGTCGTTTTCAGAAATAACTAAAATGTTCTCTATTTGTCTGTTACCACTTTCAGTAAAATTGCGACTTAATGCATCTACGTGCTGCATTTGTGTTCCCGGTCTATGTAATATATTGAAAGAAAAATCCTGCAAGGTTAATATCCAGCGAGCAATTCGAGGTACGATTCTCTGTTTGTTCCAAGCGTTTTTAACCACGTTACAGTCAGTAAAAATTGTAAAAACGTGCCCTGTTAAATAGTATCTAAATTTTTCCAGAGTTTTGACTATTGCTAATAGTTCCAGCTCAAAAGAATGGTAGTTTTTTTCGGTATCGGTTGTTTGTTTGCTGAAAAATGCTACAGGGTGTTCCAAATTATCTTTTTTCAATAAAAACGCTGATTTACTAAGTTTTATAGTTAAACCGTATTGCTTAATTATTTCTAAAACTTTTTCTAATTTTTCTATATCTTCAATCACTGTTTTTGATGGTAAGAGGATATCATCCAAATATGGTATGACATGAAAGTGACGTAGTGGCAAAAATATTTCGTTCATGAACTGTTGAAACACTGAAGGGGCATTGCATAACCCAAATGGTACTCTTCGATACTCGTAATGCCCTTCCGGCGTTACAAATGCCGTGTAACGAATTGAGTTTTCATGCATTGGAATTTGGTGATTTCCCGATGCCAAGTCGAGGTTGGTAAAATATTTATGGTCTGTTAATGTGTCTATGATGTCTTCAATTACAGGCATTGGAAATGTATTTTTAACAGAAATTTTATTTAACGTCCTGTAGTCGACTACCATTCTTTTTTCGTTATTCTTTTTATTTACAAGCAGAACGGGACTAGAATAAGGAGATTTACTTTCTTGAATAATTTTTGCATCTAAGAGTTCTTTTATAATATTTCGATAAATTTCCTTATCTTTTTCTGCACATCGATATGCTCTATGGAATATTGGTTTTTCAGAAGTTAATTCTATTGAAAGTGTAACCGAATGAGCTTTACCTAAGCTATTTAATGTTTGGAACATACACATGTTAAATTTCTGTAAAAGTTTTTGTAACAATCTTAATTCTTCAGAAGATATTTCTCCATGGTGAATGTTAGACAACCATGTAGGAATATCCCCTTTATATTTAAAAATAAGGGAGTTATTTATTCTATAATACATAATATTTATATTCTCAGTAAAATTTGTACCAATTAAAATATCGAATTTAAATTCCGAGTTTTCAATAATATAGTATTTTGTTTCGAGTCCTACGTCATCGATTTTCGTTTGAGCTACAATATAATATTTAACAGTGGTGCCAACTCCTAAAAATCCTGACAACACAATAGGGGTTTCTAGTGAAAATATTTCTATTTTCAGTTTTTTGACCAAAGATAATTTAATTAGTGAGCAATCGCTACCAAAGTCTATAAATGCTTTACACTTAAATCCGTTGAGACAAATGTCTTTATAAAATTTTGATATATTGTTTGAATTTTTAATAAGGTTAACATTTTTTGGTTTAAAATTTTCTTTAACATTTTTCTGATTTTCTTGAAAATTGTGAGGCTTAAAATTACTAACTTTTTTCTTGTTTAAACAATAACTTTCTAAATGCCCTCTGACTTGACAAAAATTACAAATCTGGTTTCTATGCCTACAAACGGATCGATCATGACCAATTTTTCCGCATGTTTTGCACTGTTTGTTTATAATTTGTATGTGAGGTGTCGAGCTAGTCGAAGAAGTTTCATGACTCATTTTATGTTTAGTGTTCTCAAATTGAGATTTATTTTGTATCATTTTGTTGGCTGTAACAACATTAGTTTTATTTTTAAGATATGCGCCTAAAGCATTAACATCTGTCATATTGGAAGCTTCGACTGCTGCGCTTATATTATTGTCATTAATGGCTCCGGTAATCAAAGATATTTTATCTGTTTCCGAAAAATTTAATTTTAGTTTGTTGATCTTTGAAAGATGTTCGAAATAAAAATCATATAATGATTGATTTTCTTTTGGTTTATGATTAACTAGGTCCATTAACAATTTGTAACAATTTCGATTTGATTTAAAAGTTAGCAATAAAATATTTTTCCATTTTTCCCATGAAAACTGAGACCACCCCAATTCACTTTCAATGAAACTATCATACCACATTTTGCCAGTCCCTTTTAATTTGCTTAAAGCTTGAAATATAGTGGCCGTATCAGACCAATGATATAAATTTTTATTATATTGAATAATTTCGATCCAGTCATTTATATCCCTAAATTTGGGGTCAAAATCTGGTATAACGCTAGAAACGGTAATGGTCTCAGCGGGATACGACTTAATAGGAGGAGGTGTGTAACTTACAGTTGATCTGCTTCTTGACTTTTTTTGTTTTTGTTTACCAATTTTCCTATGGCTCTTGCACTCTTCACTTGATGTTGATGTCGATGAGGGCGACCGATGTCGCCTATCCCTTTTACTATTACGTCCCATTTTTCAATTTTGCACGAAACACCCTAAATTAGCCTTTTCTCAACACCTGCGGTTCTTTTCAACCACTTCTGATGTAGTCTGAGCGTTTAAGCGATGTAGGAATAAAGCCACAATCTCCGAATAACAATTATATTTACAAATATCCCAAACAATAACTTTGAATAAATAATAATTCTTAATTTATGCAAGTCTTATCACTTCGAGTCGAACCAATATATCTATTCCCTTTTGTTATCTCGCCCTGCGAAATATATTAACGAATGTGAAGTTATTCCAAAAACATCCGATCAGGTGAGTCATGTCGTTGAATATTTTAAGTTTCAGAGGTGGGTTAGGAAGGGTAGTACGTCATTAAATATAAAGGCAAGTTTGTAACTAGAATTTTACAAATAAACATTAAAAGAAGTTACCTAAACAAATTCTCGACATTCAGTCAATTACTTGTGGCCATAAATAAATCGACAGCAGTTATTTTGCATCCTTTGAAGCCTCATTTTTTCAACCTGAGTAAGACATGGGTAAAAGAGAATTAAACCGTAAGTCAATTTTCAGTCAACATATGTTTCGCATAATTTTTTACGCACTTTAATGTTCAAAATATGTTTGTTTGCATATAAACCTTTTAAACTTAGATATGTTCTTTTACTCAGTGTTGAAATATGATCCTCAATTCCCAAAATTTTTAGCTGTGTTTGAGTAGACAAGCTGATGATCCTTCATCTCAAGGTGAATGTATCCCCTGAGAAACTCTGAGTTGGGGCTTGATGTAAAGAGCAAGGTTTTATCAGTATTTAACCTCAGTCCATGCTTTCTACTATACTGGCAAATGTTGAATAAAAAATCACTGTTTATTTCGGTTTCTGCATCATAATAATGTTTAAGATTAAAGGTGTTATTAACTGGGCATACTCGCAATAAAGTTTCTGATCAACTCTTGAGGTAGTTGTTCCCATTCGTGAGCAAGAAGTTCTTCAAGTTGGTGGATGATTTGCATAGGCTGCCGCTTCAATAATCTTCGTCCCAACTTTTTTTCCAAACATTCCACAGATGTTTGACAGGATTAAGATCTGGACTGTCGGCCAGCCATTCCATAACTTCAATATTATGGTCATTTAAAAACAATTGTTGTTATCCGAACCACGCGTGACCTAGCATTACCGTGTTGTAAAATAAAATCTGCTCCCATATTATGCGCAAAAGGAATCATGGGTGGTATTAAAATATCTTCTAAGTACCGTAATGCCATTAAGGAACCGTTTGCAATTATCACTAAGTCGGTACGCTCATTGAAACATATACCAGCCCATAACATAATAGACCCTCCGCCAAACCGAACAGTTTCTTGCACAGCTCAGTCCAAATATCGCTCACCTGTTCGTCGCCATATCCGAACTCGTTCATCGTTGTGATGAATGCAGAATCTGGACTCATCGATAAACAAAACATTACTCCATTGTAGTATTGTCCAATGACGATGTGCTCCGGCAAAAATTCTTTAAGCTCTTCGATGTTCTGGTGTTAAGCGAAGCACTCTAACCGGCCTCCTAACATGCAATTGAGACTAATGAAGTCTATTACGTACTGTTTGATTATAAATACTGATTCCTGTCGTGGCTGCTAAGTCATTTTGAAGCGCTCGTGCAGTATTGATTCGTTCCCTAATAGTCCATACACTTAATAAACAGTCTTCTCGAGGTGATGTGGTTATTTGACATTGAGTATAGGGCCCTCTGCTGATAATGCCATAAATTAAATACAGAATGCATGCTCTGTTACAGCGACCGGACTCACATTAAGAATTTCTGCGACTATTCTTCTGAAATAACTTTCCTCAATTAACGTTACGGCCCTAGCTATTTAAGCTTCATTTAAGTACACTCTATGGTGTATTCTTCTACCTAGCACATCAATATTCATGTTTTCATTGTAAAATTTTAACTCAGACTGATAAAAATAGATGGAAATTTAATATGCGCTGATAACGAATTCTTGACATTAAACGGCATTTAAAGCAAATGGCACTGTTGGGTGGCGTATAATCAAATTTTTGGGCCCTAATTCATTAAATAACGACATATTTTCTCCGTTTTTCCTCCGTTTTTAAAATGTTAGGTATTACTTTCACAAATCCTCTAGAAAAATGTAGAAAAACAAAAAGGTCCAATAAAATCGGCAACATTTTGTAAAACGTTCGTTCTGTTTCTATCTATCTATTTTTCTTCTTATTATAGGTTTAATTCAGTATGTCTTAGTTTACATGGCTAAATGATTTTAAATACTTCGTTAAAAAGCGCCGCTGCCATGTCTCTTTTGGAACGTTTAAGAATAATTTGTCTGGGTATATAAATAGAGTTGTCGCGAAAATAAATTAAAAATAATAATAATTTTGAGTTTCAAGTTAATTCCTTTGATAGTGAACCGTTTTATTTCGCCCAAAAAAGAAGATGATAATAAAAGAAGCGAGAATACCCAGAGATATAAAATTATAAGATCTACCTTGATCTCCTTCCCGTTGCTTCTGGAGGTACCTCGTTAGTTGCTGCCAACAGCCACAGTAGCACTCCTCAATTCCACAATTTTTTTTAGATTTATAGATTTTAGTTGTAGCCATCGTATGATTTTAATGGCTATACGTATGGCTCAACAAACGACCGGCGACTCTCTGTTGCCCAAAAATATCTGGGTCGCGCTGCTTGGTACTTTACTTGCGCTCGTGGCATATACCAGGCGGCCAATGGTAATAAATCTGGGTAATTTTGAGCGCGCTCAATAAATTAATTATTATAAAGTTCAATTTACGTTAGTTGTGTCGGAACATACGATTAAATTGAACTAAAGGGCTTTCGTTTAGCCAAACAAAATAAAGAAATTATTTGTTTTGTAAGTACAAAAAAAAAGAAAAGAAAGATTTTCTTGCGGAACAAAAATTCACGCCCTCAAAAACGACATAAAGGACGTTTTTTAACTAAACTAAAAAAATAGAAAAAAAAATTATTCTGAAAGTTGAACTTACAGGCATTACATAGGTTCATCAATTTTACTGTCTTCAATCGGAAGAGGACATATTTTAACGACTGGTCTGCGTAATAAACCGGATTTTGTTTTTAAAGTAATCACTCTTACAACGCCGTCCTGCCCAGGGTGTACTTCAGTTACTGTACCTAATACCCACTGCAACGGAGGGGTTTGTTCATTTTTAATTTAGAGTATTTAAGCGTATGTTTCGTTACATTCGTTTACATTTTAAACGTTGCTGCAAAGAATGCAAATACTCGCCCTGCTATCTGTTCCAGAAATCCGCGTGCATTTTTTGTACCAACTGCCATCGATTTAATCGATTTAATTTTAGATGCGGCAGGCATGAATCTGGAAGGGTATTCAGAGCTTCCATGGTCAGAAAATAGCAGGGAGGCAATGAATTCAAATCATTTCGGTCGGATGAGAAGGAACGTTAATTTAACAGAACCTCCACCGGGGTCAGGAATGTATAAAACTCTTCATATGTCTGGATTTCCTCGCCAACTACCCTATAAAAATGTGTTTTAACCGACTTAATGCCAGCTTCAGAGAGGCCATTAAAATGAGGCGCTCCAGGGGAATTTAGGTGCCAATTAATTGAAAGTGAATCCGCAGCGTACTTTGAATATTCCCAGAAAGCATTTTTTACACCTACAAATTGGTACCTTAATCCGAATAGACATCTGATACGCGACCTCTTCTAGCCACAAAACGGACAACGAAATGCCGCAATAAAAGCTTCTGTTGAGAGATCTGAGGCTAATTCAAGATGAATTGCCCGAATGGCACCACAACAAAAAATTGCGACAAACCCCTTTGTAATTTTGCAACCTCGATACTTGCCCAAGGAAATACTAAATCAGCCAGCGTAGTCTAGAGTGACATGTGAAAAACATTATTTTTGGACACCCTAAATAAAGGAAGGTCAGCCATCATAGGGGTATAAAATTTGGGTTTAGCCTTAAAACATCGAATGCATTTTGATAAGCAACGATTTATAGCTTGCTGTGGTGACAAAATCCAATATTGCTGGAGAATTAAATAATGCAAAGTTTTCAACCCTGGATGCAAACATTTTTGATTAGTAAACTCCACCAATAAGTTGGTGAATCGGTGAGGTTTCGGCAACAACAACGCGTGTTTCACACTACAGGATAACGAATGAGTTTATTTTATTCTTCCACCTACTTGCAAAAGTTCTTGCTCATCTACAAACACTGCGACTTTTCGCAAAGATTTCGGAACTAATTTATTTTCAGCTATAAGAGTGAAGATATGTTCAAAAGTCTGGCTTTGAACATGCTTGACAATAAGAAAGAGGGCATTTTGCAAGTTAGAACTCCATGATGGGGAATCTAATCCCTTGACTGCGCTTTTATATTTGTTTAACCAATGGCAAATATAGGCAATAACTCGCTGTATTTTCGCGAGTGAAGAAAATTGGTTAATAATAGTATCAATATTGTTTGAATCGACTGTAACCTGTAAGGTTGGAACCTTGTCTCAAGTACTGATTCACAACAATTTATGTTCAGTTGTTCTAGCCAGCAGTTTGATGGTGTCAAGAGCCAGGAAGGGCCATTCCACCAAATGAAACTGTTCACTGGTTCAGAAGGTGTACACCCTCGAGACTTCAAATCAGCGAAGTTGTCAGTAGATGGGACATATTTTTAGCATTTTGGGGGGACTATCTCTTGCACATGTGACACTCTACTTGCTATAAATGTCTTCCATCGGTGTGCCGATGAAGAAAGCCAGTGAAGAGTAACTTGTGAGTCACTCCAAGTAAAAATGCCGTCAAAATGTAGCATTTTTTTGTTCCCTTAGCATCATCTTAAAAAAATACTACATACTTTCTTTTTATTTAGTTTACTTTAATTTGGAAAGAATATTGTTTATTAATTATTCTAATTTATTTATGTTAATCTCGGCAACATCGCTTTCGGAGGTATCCGTAATTTAAACAAAGTATGTAATGTGTGTTGCCTAAAAGCTCAAGGGACTTTTAAATAATTAAATGGACTCTTGAAGTACTTTTAATTTATTTCGACATCATTAAACCTGTTTTTTATATTGTGTTACATATTTTATTATTAACAACACAGTTTACATTTGTATTTAAGTATTTTATTGTAAAAAAATGCATAAACAAAATCCAGTCTAACTTGACCTTGCTTTAAACAATCAGCGCATATCGATCTTCGGGTTAAGGTTCAGAGTTGCCATATTGTGCTGGAGCGGAAAAGCGGCTGATCTTATTATTTTCAATATTCAAAATGAATTAAAATCATTATCATTATTGATTGAGAATCATATCATTATTGAAGGATTTTGATAGGTCCTGGTTTATGTTCCTCAGTCGTACATAACTATTTATGTAGATTTCCTAGCAGCTCTATTCCTTTTCCTGGTAAAAGGTACGTTGGCAACAACGGCAATGGTTCGGTGGTGGGAGGTCACCAAGCACCAAGGTGAACCTTGATGCCCATCCATCTTTCCTTTTGGCGTGCGACCGAAGATCTGACAAGTCGTTCTAATTTTGCCTAGAAAAAAGGGCGAATCAAGTAAAGTTTTCCATTTCGGGATGTGTTAATATTTTAAACTTACTTATTTTTCGCACTGCATCTACCGATGTAGTTTTCCTTTTGCTGACGGGCGTGGTTTATCTGATTTTGTGATTTTTGAGTTTTCCCATGACATCACGTAAGTAGCACGTGGTTCCTTTGTAAGTGTCTTTAAATCAGGTATTCCTTCCTTTATTTAGAGATTCCTTCGTCCTGCGTTGCTACCCAATCAACTTTAACGAAGGTTGATAATTCTACGCCACAAAATATCTTTGATTGATATTTTTGGGGGATCCTTCTTACTTGTTGCTTAGTCCTTAGTCCTTGGTCCTTATGTCATTTTGTCTACTTTTGCCTGCCCCAGCCGCGTGATTGCTGCCATACTGCCTGACGCCAATTTCGACGCCGAGCCCTGCCTTCAATCTTTGCTGATTGCTGCCATACTGCTTGACGCCATTTTCAGCGCCGAGCCCTGCCTTCAATCCTTGCTGATAGCTGTCATACAGTTGACGGTGTCATACATCACGCTCAAGGCCGAGTCAACGCCTTGACGCCATTTTCAGCGCCGAGCCCTGCCTTCAACTCTTGCTGCTTCCAGACTGCTGACCTTCATCTTCATCCACCTAAGGCCATGCCTTCAGGCCTGTCAATCGCTGGATAATGCTTCCCTAGCATTCCTACGCAGTAACGCTGAGCAGTGCAAGTGTTTAAGCTGCGTGGCGGAGTTGGTAAAATTTCATCATACTTATATGAACTTGGTTTAATGATTTATTTATTCTATTTTGATTGATTGTGGTATTTGTTTTTGTTGGTACACATATTTTGATTTATAAGTAGCCCTGTGCGTACTGTCTATTTAATCCTTTTTTCCTGCGCAGAGAATTCATGAATTTTCCCCAGGTTTAACGTCATATAATTAGTGTCATATTTATTTTAATTTAATATAAACCCATAGAGCTACACGTTCTCTTTGTGATATTTGAGTGTTACTATCACTATTTTCAGTATCTTTTTTATCCATTTTTTTTTATCACTATCACACCACCATTTGTAAATAGTTGTAAGTATTTTATTGACCGCACGGAATGCAATGTTTCAGTTGACATCTAGGGTATAAAATAAATTTTGTTAAAAAATTAAAATAAACCGTTTCATTTCAAAAAAACATAATTGAGTTTCTTGATTTACTTAATTATAAACAACATCTTTAATTGTGAAATTTGAATGGACTTTAATTAAATTGAGTGGCGTCCAAAGATGAAATCAGTAAGTATAAAAAGGGAGGGATGATCTGCCCACCACCACGCTCACCAGACTAAAAGCTGCCGTGCATTTATGAGGCAAAAAAAAAATATCCATAGGGTAGAAAATATTGCCACAAAATATAAAGGAGTTAGTATAAGTCTCGGTTACAAAGGCAACCATATTTGCCGCCAGCACTGCTGCGCAAAGCTCTAACCGGGGCAAAGTTATGGCTTATTTAATTGGGGCCACTCGGCTTTTTAAATAAACTAAAAATTTTTATTAGGGAATTCTATTCGGAAATATATTACGCCACAGTAACGCTTTTGAGCCGCGTCACAGAAGGCTTGTAACTCTAACCGAGAATAATTTAACGGGTGAATGTGTCTTTGGATAGTGACATTGGAAAGCAAATGTAGTTCGCTTTTAAAAGTTGCCCATTTGGATTGATGATCCTAATATGGAACCTCGTCCCATTCCAGATCCAAGAGCCACAACTGCTGCAATATATGCTTAGCAAAGAAAATTACTGGTGAAACAAAACCTGTCGAATTATTTGATTTTGAACAGTTGTGATTGTGAAGATTCACACTGAGCTGCAAAATAACCCTCACTAGCTTTATCAAGTTTTTGCATCTCCACATACAATTCTAAAATACTGTTTACTACAGCCTTTCTTTTCAGGGCACATTTATTAAATTTGTCCAAAGCCATTTTTTTTGTAAATAATAAAATGCCTTTGTGGTTTAAGTGTATTACTGTAAGATGGCCAAAAAGGAGGTAAATAAATTGGGCTTCTGAATGATGGCAAAAAAAAATCTTTGTGCTTACGATTTGATATTTAATATCTGGTGAATCATTAGGCAGGCTAAAGAAAATTTTAAAACATAAATAAATAAAATAAAATAAGACCAAGTTTGTACTTTATTTTATTTTATGTATGGTGAATGCTGAAAAGCAATTTGTTTTCGCTGATAAGCGTTTAAGACCCCTGTACAAGTCTTAAAGAGTGGTTATAAAATAAATAAATCAATAATTCACAAATTTTAAACCTCTCTTGGAGTTATGATGTAGCTGTACCTTTTATTTATATTTTTTTATTATTCTTAAACTTCAGAGTCATTTGTTGGAGCCGTGATATAAGCTGAAAAGCTACTAAAATGTATAAACTGTATATGCCGTAAATTATTTAATATATATAATATATTCCAATCGACTACAAGAGAATAATCTAAAAATTATAATATTTACATATGTTTGAAAACAAAACAATCTGCGCGGCACGCAAAACAACCAAATGGACGATGAAATCACTAAATGAATGTAGTCTTGATTTTATTTTCGGTGAAGCCGGTAAACTTGCTGTACCTTATATGTATTATTTATTTAGCGAGCGAAATA
Organism: Anthonomus grandis grandis; assembly: GCF_022605725.1. NCBI lineage: Eukaryota > Metazoa > Arthropoda > Insecta > Coleoptera > Curculionidae > Anthonomus > Anthonomus grandis. Next base: position 22,331,204 of record NC_065546.1, read on the forward strand.
AATAAATGAATAAATACTATAGTACAGTCAATCTGTAATTTTTTTTTTTAAACTATCCAAGTCGCTAATTTTTTGAGGGTCGATTCTATTTCCGAAGAAAAGCTTAAGTCCTCGGAATTGAGAGTCTCACCCCCCCCCACCCTTTTTTTGGGAAACTCAAAAAGTTTTTCAAATCGATTTTCCAGCTAAACAGCGAGTCATACAGAAAAACTTATTGAACATAAAATGTAGAGCTTTTTGTGCTCTACAATTCATCTCATAGGCCCGAAGCTGTAGAACCAAAATTCGAAAAGTTAGAGGGCGCCAAAGTCACCAAAAATGACTTAATTTTTGTGGGTCTGTATCTTGGGAATACTCAAAAAGATAAGCTGTCAGAGTTACGCTACAAGAAATTTGTGCAGGCAAAAACTAAGAGCAAGGTAAATCTATGTGCGCTACCACCATCCGTCGAAGCGGCAAACCTCCACAGTCGCAGAGCCTACTTGCAGGTGCAGTCGTGGTTGGGCCACACTATGGATCCACTGGAATGGGGGTGGGAAAAGACAAATCAAGGACTGAAACGAAGTCAGCGAATTCGAAAGATCCAGCGCCAGAATCGATACTGAAAGCAATTTCTTGTGGATGCAAGACGAATGACTGCGGGGCAGCCTGCGGATGTCGCAAAGCAGGTCTTATATGCTCTGTTGCTTGTAAGTACTATGCAGGAGAAAACTGCAGCAACGTTGCCCCAATATATTTCAAAGAGAATGACGTTGATGATTTACCTTCACAAGTTTTCAAATTGCCAAAATACCCAAGCCCCTCAGAGAACCGAAATGCAATGGACGAAGAAGGAACATCAATGTCGGATACATCTTGCAACTGCTCTTTAGAATTAGATGAAGTTGAAGAACCACCAAAAAAGAAATCAAAAAGAAGAGGAAGACCGAAAAAAAATTGAAACAAATTTTGTATGCTTTCGAACTATTTATTGTATAATAAATTTTTCGTAAACTACCTTGTTCCACTGTATTCTCCTTATGCTTTAAAATTTAAAAATTCAATGCGTGGACGAAATGTCGTGTCGACCATAAACGATGTTTCAAGATAAATATTCACATTCAGGTAAGTGTTCAAATAAATATATATTAATATATTAATGATGGAATAGCAGTAAAAAAGTGGGGAATGGAATTTTGCAAAAGTAATGCTATCAACATGTACTATGCAATTATTCAGTAATCAATTATCATTACATGCATTACGCAACCATAATTATTGAGGCACGTCACTTTCACAACTGCAACGCCCTCTGCTTTTATTGTAATTGGTGCTCCGTAAACAATTTACCAATTTCTCTTATCCCTTTCTACTAAATCACTTCAATTATTCATTTTGTGCAAGTTAAAGAACATTTAATCTATGCAAATTTAATTTTCGTGGACTTACAGCGCCATCTGCATGGCTTTTTTCAATTTGTCAAGAAGGGTAAAAGAAATTTTGTTCAGGTTCTACTTTAGTTTCATGATGCGCAAACGTTAGGCGACGAAAAACAGCTTTCGCCAAACATCTGAGGCAGGCTACATACACGAAAGTAAACATTTCGGTATTAAACGCATTAAATGCATATCTCAAAAACGGTAAATCGAAAAAAAAAAGTAAGACATGCATTTGTAGGTATTTTTGTCCTCTACATTTTTGCAATCCTTGCGATGGTAAAAAAAAATTGTTTCTCAGTGAAAAAATGAAAAAAGTCATTTTTGGTGATTTTGGTGCCCTCTAACTTTTCGAATTTTGGTTCTACAGCTTTGGGCCCATGAGATGAATTGTAGAGCACAAAAAGCTCTACATCTTATGTTCAATAAGATTTTCTGCATGACTCACTGTTTAGCCGCAAAATCGATTTGAAAAACTTTTTGAGTTTTCCAAAAAAGGGGGGGGGGGGGTTGACTCTCAATTCCGAGGACTTAAGCTTTTCTTCAGGAATACAATCGACCCTCAAAAAATTAGCGACTTGGATAGTTTTTAAAAGTTCTGGCCTTTTTTAATTACAGATTGACTGTACTACTATTTGTGGTCGGATGCGCGATCGGTACTCTGATAAGATGCGCGTTTGAGCGGGGGAAATGCTGTACCTGCTGATGCTAACTACTGGTTTTTTTTTCCGTTTCAAGAGAAAATTTTTTTAAAAATGGCGGTTTAATTTTAGAATTAAAATTTTATGTAAATCTTTTTCCTGCACAATCCGCGCTAGAAGTGACCAAAATTGTCGCGAAAATAAAAGAAGCGAGAATACCCAGAGATATAAAATTATAAGGCCTACCTTGATCTCCTTCCCGTTGCTTCTGGAGGTACCTCCTTACATGCTGCCAACAGCCACAGTAGCACTCCTCAATTCCACAATTTTTGTTAGATTTAAAGATTTTAGGTTGTAGTTCGATCGTGTGATTTTAATGGCTGTATGTATGGCTCAACAAAAAAAAGAAAAGAAAGATTGCCTGGCGGAACAAACAAGAGTGGGGTTGGGTATGTAAGTAGACTGTTATCACATTAGAAAAAAAGGCAGCTTAATCTCCCCGTGGGGGATCTTAATCCCCCCGTGTGCTTAACGGCTTAGGATGGGATGGGTTGAGTTGGGATGGGTTCGGTTGGAAGGTCGAGCACATTGGGGACTTAAGCCATCCAAGTTTGACAATGTAATTATCAATGGCAACATCAATTAGTCAAGATTAGACCCCTATTTAAAAGGATTTTTTTCCTCCAATATTTTAAAGGAATAAATTGGAGGAAAATTTGAAAAATATTGTGTGATATTTTTCAATGTTTCCAATAATCCGATTGTTTCCAAAAGTCCGTTGGGATTTATATTGTATATTTCAACAAAGTAGTTATACAACATTTAAACAAGTATAACCTGAAGATCTATACCATTTTTTTCTATATAAAAATACCTTTTAGTATTTTGCTTATTTGTATGTCAATATAACAACATCGCCCTAGATCAGTGAATAAGCGGAAAGCAAGTTTTATTTGTTGCGGAGTTTTTGCATTGTATGTTTTGAAAAAATGTGCAGAAGATTTTGTTTTTTTTAGGATTTTTTTACCTTTATTTTGTTTAGAAACAGCTTGTAGCTGTTTTTTGTATTTAGGTATGTAGTACAGATGCTGTTTCACTCTATTTTATCGTTAATTTACCCCACTCAGCACCTCACACACTCTTGTATTCAATGTAGCGTCGACAGTTTTGTGTTTTATAAAGACATTAGAAAAGGATTATATAGAGAGAATTTGTTATAGTAGTAAAATAGCAGAAAACCGTTTTGTGAACTGGTACCATTTATTTAATTTGTTATGTTAAGAGTTTTTTTTTTATAAAAAACAGTTTAAGCTCGTTTCACAATAAGTAAATTGTGTTAAATATATATAAACAATAGGAGTAAAGATTCTAGGAAATTGATATCATTTATCGTATATGAAAAATTATAATATGTTTAAAAAAAAAAATTTAAATGTTGAATAACCCGATAGATATTTCAAATTAACATAAATTAAAGGTTTAGTTTCATTTCTCATTAAATCGCTAATTTTATCCACCCTCAACTTCACATCGTTACTTTAGTACCTTCCACAAACCCCACGTCATTCTGAAACAGGGTCGAATTCTGTCTCGCACGTGACAAGGGTCTTCTAATTAAATTAACATAGAAATTTGCCAGACACCCTGTGTTGTTTCTTTTGAATATCTTTTGTCTTTTGATTGTGTCTCTCGGTACGGTAATCAGCTCGAAATTGTTTAAACGAGAATAAACTCTTGCGTTTTATGGATAAACGTGAGACAGGAAAATTGGCAGGGGGTGCCAGATAAAGAACGATCCACCTCGTCAAGTTTAGGTAGTTAAATTTAGGAGATGTTTTTATGTATAATTAGATAAAAAGTAATTGTAAGCAACGTTACCGAGGGGCGTACCCAAGTGGGTGAGGAGGAGACAGCTGCCCCCTAGAAAAAAGAATTAACGTCAATTTTCCCGGCGAGTGGGAATTAACAACGTGTTACCTACTCTGTGTAGTGTTAGTGTTAGAAACAAAATATCTTTCCAGTCAGAATTTTGATTTAATATTTTTTTTTCTATAATTAAATATTCTACAATATTCGATATAGTATACTGTAAGCGACTCAATATAATTTAAATTTTCCGCGAAACCGTCGCATCTCGTAGTTTCCGACGAGAGAATAGCGACATCTTCTATTGGTATGTAAATACCAATAGAAGAACGTTCCAATACCATGAAGAACGTTCTAGCTGGAAAGGAAAGGCGGTGATAGCAAGTATGAGACAAGGACGAAAATTGAGTCGAGAGTCGAGTATTTTCTATGTATTTCGGGAGTAAGAATATTTGACAATATAAGCGGGATCATGAGGCAGAGCAAGGCAATTCAGTTCGAAGAGAGAATAAATACAATTCAATTCAGTTCGGAGTTAAATACGAGCGAATATTTCATATGCCATAGTGTCTTATAGTTTAGTTGCGGCAACACAAGCTTTAATTTACGTTTACTGCGCAACAATTGGAGACTGGATTACTCTGTCAAATAGATATCAGGAAATTCTTTGAAAGAGGTAAGTGAAAACATAACAAAACCTAATATGATTATTTGATTTCTTTGTTCAAACCACAAAGTTAATGAATTTTGAATATCGCAATTTTACTTTTACTGATAGGAAGTCCGAAGTAAATAATATTTGAGTGTATGTAGTATAATGTAATATAATGTAAGAGTAATTTTGTGTATCCATTTTTTAGGAACAACACGCGAAAAAAGAAAAAAAGGTCGAGAAAATAGCAGTGGAAAAGGAAGCGATGAAAATGATAACCATGATAAAACTACTCATGTCATGCCAAGATCATTGCATGCTAACATTGGAAAAGCATCACATTCTACAGCCGAACCTGTAATATATCTGTTGCCGACTATTGCTCTCCATCGACGTCCGAACAAACTTATGACATCAACGTCGATCTTGAAATTATAGTGGGCGATGGCTATCATAAAAATGATCTGGGTCATTAGGTTGGGTTGGCTACCCATCTATCAATGGAAAAGAATAGGGAGTTGTTTCAAAATCCTTGTATCCCGGCCAGAAATTACGATCTTGAAATTGATGGCCATTTGAAAAGAAAATTTAATCATGCTTGGTTGGATCAATGGCTAGTATATTCCAAGCAACTAAAAGGTGCTCTTTGTAAGCATTGTGTTTTGTTCCCCATCAGCACTGTGAGAGGAATTTTGGGATCATTTATGGTTAGGCCATATACAGGGTGTCCCCTTTCAAATGGTCAAAAATGCTAGAGTATATACAGGAACCATAAAAAAGTAGTTTGAGATAGGACGCCGATGGTCGAAAGAGCGCCGTTTCCGAAATACAGGGTGTTAACATTTTTTAAAAAAGTCTATTTTTTTCCTTTGTATTAAAAACGCTTTTAGCGATTTAAATTAAACTTTTAGGTTTTAAATGATAGGAGGTGAACCAACTTTTTGAGGATTTGCAAGGGATTTGACCTATCCAGGGACGGAGTTGCAGCACATGTATGTTAATTTTTTTATAAAAAAAAATATATACGCCATTTAAAAAAAAATGATGTTTTTCGAAATAACATTTTTAATAAAACAAATTTCTTGCATTTTTGCGCTGCGACGCACTGTATTCGTGCAAAAAAATAAAATCCATACAAGAATCCTTTAAAACTTTTTTGTCACAACGAAAATTTTAATTTCATTACAATAAAAAATATGAATGAAAATAGGAACCTTGCTTGAAAAACTTGCTTGAACCACCAACACGAGCCGACCTTGATCTGAAACACAATTAATACTACCGATTGTTGTTCTTTGGAAATGCAATGGAAGCACGATTATCATATAATGTATTAATTTTCTTTTGATACTTATCTATGTAGCTTTTGCTAAATAAAGATTATTATTAAAAAAAATAAATAAATAATTTAACTAAATAATAAACAATTTAAATTAAAAAAAATTAAACAACTTAAAAAGAACAATTTTAGCAATAAACAATAAAAAACAATTTAATCAATAAACAATTCAATTAAAAAAAGTGACTCACATACCGTAAAAATACGATAGTAGGTATGAACCGACACTAAACATAAGGAAAATATGTACACACTTTGTTATTATTATTAATATTATTATTTATTTTATGAAGATTACCATCAAAAACTGCCTAAAATTTTCAGGAAATAAAAAAAAATAATAAAATAAAGAACTCTGGCATGCATTTTATTTTATACGCCATTTTTTTTTTAAATGGCGTACGTGTTTTTTATAAAAATGTAACGTGCATGTGCTGCAAGTCCGTCCCTAGACAAGTCAAATTATTGCAATTCCTCAAAAAGATGCCTCACCACCTATCATTTAAAACCTAAAAAATTCATTTAAATCGTTTAAAACGTTTTTAATACAGAGGGAAAAAAACATTTTATTGAAAAATTTCAACACCCTATATTTTGGAAAAGAGGCACTTTCGGCCATCAATGTCGTATTTAAAACTACTTTTTATGGTTCTTGAACATATTGTTTGACTATTTCAAAGGGGACACCCTGTATAAAGTTCAAAAATGTGCATGAAGACTGCCGAAAGCATGCAACGACCAACCTTCACCTAACAGCAACAAATGCTGCAAAATATTTTCTAGAAAATGTTTCTGAAGGGTTGAGGTTGAGAATCAATTCAAGGAACGACAAATTAAAATGTCACCTGGAAAAGTACCGTCGCAATGCAGTTTACACATCGCCCAAAAATACAAAACGCATTGATAAATTTATGTGGCGAAATTATTAAGGAGAATATATTAAGTGAGGTTTAGAAGACCATGGCTTACGAAGTTTTAGCTGATAGAACAGCAGACGTAGCTGGAAAAAACACACCTGTCAATAGGCGTGCGATTCTACGACGAAAGCAAAAGGAAAATCAGAGAAGAATTTGTAGGGTTCGTTGAACTAAAAGCACAGAATGATTCAGCAATGGCCAAAGCAATTGACAATTTCTTGATTAGTGCCAACCTCCCAAACGAAGATTGCGTAGGGTTTGGATTCGATGGCTGTTCAACAATGACATGGAAAGAGGGTGGCATACAAGCCATTTTGAGAAAAAAATATCCTCGTGCTTTATATTTTCATTGTTCAAGTCACAAACTCAACCTTGTTGTGAATGATGCGAACGCAGTGCCAGAAATTAGTAATACTATCGGCCCTGTAAAGGATGTTAATAACGTTTTTTAGAGAATTGACTACACGTCGAAACTACGCTCCAAATCTATCACCATTGTGTGAGACGAGATGGTTCGAAACAAATAAATCAATCAAAAAGTTTTCTCAAAATTTCCCAGAGCTTCTGAAATCTCTAGAAACGTTATCCGTAGGGGGAAATTATGCCACCAGAAAATCTGCATATCAGTTGCATTCAGCCGTTACAAAACCAGTGTTTATTATTGCCCTACAAATAATAGCCAAATATTCAGCAGTTTTAGAACCACAAAAGAACATCAAAAATATCAAGGACATTCTCGGAAATGACCGCGAGTTTCCTGATAGAATAAGTAATGAAATGCTTCAAAAAGCGCGAGCTGTTGCAATGGATTTGAACATAGAAATTTCGGTTCCACGTCTTCCTCATAAGCAAATACATAGAAGTAATCCGCCATCAGACAATAATAACGAATATTCGCAGCGTTCTCTGATAATACCATACATTGATTCATTAATTTCATCATTGAATATTCGATTCTCCTAAGAAAATACTATGGCATTTGCTTTAAGTAAACTACATCCCTTGTATATGAGCAAGACCAAAACCAGCATTATAGACTTACACAAGAACGCAGAATCATTCCAAGAATTTTATAACCTGGATATCACAGGAGAACTAAACCTTTGGCATAATTTATGGGTGAAGAAGGCTTTATCAGATGATCAATTAAGGGACAGAAGTAGATGATCTGTTCAACGAAGCTAACATTTTTTACCCTGCTGTCAGAAAAGCATTGCTTATTATAGGCACTATCCCATGCACCACAGCAACCGTAGAACGGTCCAGTACTCTCCGAAGAGTTAAAACGTGGCTTAGAAGCACCATGGGTAAAAAAATACAGGTTTATGTCTGATAAGCATACATCGCAATTATTTAAAAGAAAGTGGTGAGTTTATTAATAAGACTGTCATAGACAAATTTTCGGTAAATCGGAGAAGATTACTATTGAATTAATATACATATATATTATGATCATTATATATATAATATTTTGTTTTGTATCAATCAAATTAATTAATAAAAGTCAATTTTCATGATTTTTTGTTTTAATATACTCGACCGACCATCTTCTCGAAACAGGTATGAGCTGCCCTCCCCCCCTAGCTGAAATCCTGGGTACACCCTTCACGTTACTGATAAAATGGTTACACTCCACAAAAATTGCAGACAGGCAGTTCTTGCGTTGTCAAGACCACGCCTCACGTCGTACCTAGTGCAACAATTTCATCACACCTTCGTAAAAACTTCTTCTAAAAACAAAGTAGAAGTCAGCAAGGGGCACAACTACAGCAAGGAAAATCGGATCGCTGACTACCTTGCCAACAAGTCATTTGCTCTTCAACCAGTTGCACCGGAGCCCTTCTTGTTTAAAGCGCGTTTCTTGTTTAAAGCGAATATCAATAAGCTTGGGATTTTATTAATATTGAAAATCTGCTCTCACTTGCTTTTCAAAAAGCGCTGGAATGATACTCAAGACTGCAATTTGTCCAGCAAGATTATCAGCAACTCAAACTGGAGGCAATCCGCAAATTGTCGCTAACTAACAGAAAACTACATCTTATAATACGCATCCTAATTAGTCACTGTCAATTAAATGATAGGAGTATCAAAATGTAGGGCATTAAATCATGAAAACGAGAAAATGGAATACACTGAGATAGCCTTGCTAGCCTTTTATTTCAGATTAAGGCTAAAATTTTTTTTTTAAATTCATTTTTTAATCAAGTAATTTTGCTAAAAAATAACAGAAAGTATTAAAAAGTACACCTGTTTTGTGCATCTTCTATAAGGAAAAAATAAAAGCATTCGGCTACAAGGAGACTTTAGGGTATTTATTTTCAATGTGTTTTGATACGATAATATATATTTGTATATTTTTTTGGAAAAATAGTTTGCAAAAGTCTGATATAAGTTTTTGATTTACAATTTTTATTTCAGATTATTTTTTATCAGCCTATTATAGAGTGTTTTCATTTCAAAACAAACCACCCTTAATAACTTTTTAAAACAAATTATGTCAGTTTATATACAGGAGAACCTTTGACTTTATATTCGACAAAGATCTGTCAATGATCTCCTCACCTTTAGCTAAACTCACTTTGATAAATCCAATGGAAATCCTCATCGTCTGACACATTATTGTAAGCAGCATTAAAATGTCTATTCAACAGTACCAAAAAAAAATCGGTTGACGTACAGCGAATAGTGAGCTAAAATATGGTATTAATGAATATTTTCACAACGTCATACGACGGCATACAATCTTCCACCCAACAGTATATAAAATATATAGGTTTATAGACTTATAAATAGTAAGAGTTAAGTTTAAAAAATAAACAATTTAATCATTAGACAGAATTTATTTTATTAAGTGCTCAAAATGTGTTCCGTTATTCACGAGACAATAATAAAGTATGTTCTAAAATTCCTTATGAACATTGGCAAGTATTTGTCCGCTAATATCTCTACATTTGCGAGTAATTCGATTCATTAAATAATTCTTAGATGGAGTTTTATAAACTTCGCTTTTAAAATACCTCCAAACGAAAAAATGTAGTGGTGTTAAGTCAGACGATCATGCGAGCCATTCAACTGCACCACGCTTGTCAATCCATATACCTGAAAACTGTTCATTAAGCCACACTTGAACTGTCAAATCATAGTATGGGGAAGCTCCATCTTGTTGGAAATACAAATTAATTTCGTTTAGGATTCCAGCAATATTTTCATTCACCTGGTTTTTCAAAGATTGGACAATTGAAGGATATATTGTATTTTCGAGAAGAATTTTAATCTATCAACTATTTATTACCTTACATTTTTACTGGTAAATTGCTTAAACTTGTACCATTTTTTTGGTGAAGCAAGATAGAAAATGGTTTGCTATTTAAAATAATGTGCGACACTTACAGTGAGGTATCACACGATGGGGCTCCCATTGGACATATCAATAAGAGGTTAGCTAGAGGTGAGGAAATGATTAACCGAACTTTGTCAAATATAAAATTAAACGCCTTCCTGTATATCAAAACTGACGGTTTCTTTTTTTTAAGAAGTTAGGATGGCGTTTTGGAATGAAAGCATTGAGTAGCTTGTCATACTATTTAGGAGGATACTTCGGTTCTGAGTTTATATCTAAAATAGAGCGTGTATCTTTATAGGTCACTTTTATATATATCATTTCCCTGCTGCTTAGATTTAGATTTTTTTTGTTTGTGACATTAAACAAATGTATAGGCATATCAGAGTGATACCTGACCATTGGGACTATCAACGCAGTATCTGGTGTCTCTTCTGCCTCTAACCGTGTTTATAAGTATCATTTGCGTACGTTTATGTTTCTCACGTATAGCATCTTAAGTAAACTGCAGCTTCTAACTCGAAAAAATTCTTTATTTCTTCATAAAAATAGTTAAGTTACCGGTTTAAGTTAAATAGTAATAAATTAAAGCAAGTCACAGTTTAAATACAAAAAATTACACGTATTTCGTCCGTAGGCATCATCATATCTACTGCAAGAAAGAAATGTAAAAAAGTTAAGTATCTAATAACTTCTTACGTTGGAAGGAAAAAAGAAAAAGTAAACATTACATGATACAAGTAAAGGGTAGAAATTAAAGTAAGAATTCATAAAATAGGACGGAAACTAGTTAACAAATTGTTGGCTTCATGCTTAGTATATTTTGCCACTCGATCCATAGGAACACATAATATTAAAACTAAGTTGGATACTTATAAATGCCTATGCCAAATCTAGGACTCGAACCTGGCCACACGACTTCTAAATAAGTAAATACACACTGCGTTACCAAATTAAAAAATAACGTTCTCAAGCACTAGACTTACTTGGTTTTTGTTATTTCCAATTTGTCTACATGGTTACACTTTTTACCCTTAGGACACTAATGTACTACTTTGACAATTTCATTTATCGTAATAGAATGTCGTCTTTACGTCCCACGTACGTGGGTTAGGTGTTCCTTAAAGACGTGCTAATGTTTAAGTGGGTGATTTCTGGACCCATTTTAAGAAAAAAAGTTCCTATGAACATATGTCCCAAACAATATTGTAGACATTTTTATGAAATTTGGTACATGTATGCTATGCATCAAGACGCTTTTTTTATATGCAAAAAATATATTTTCTCTGCCGGTGGCGTCCCTACAGGTCTTCTATTGAATATTTTTAGTGGAAAAAATACGCCACTGCTTTTTCTTAAAATAAAAAATATTTTTAAAATCCTCATTCACTTTTTAGCAAATTTGATCTTTTAGTTTTTTTTCATCCGACGTATGGTTTTCGCTTAAAAAAATAAAAATAATTTTACTTTCCTAAAAATCTGATCCAGTGTGAAAATGTTTGTTCATCGATTGCAAGCAAATAAAGGAATCAGATTTATTACAAGAAGTATAAAAAGTTAAAAAATTTAAATAATTTAAGAAATACTCATGTTTTTAACGCGTTTAAAAAGTAAATGTGACTGAAAAAGTGCTGTAACGCATCTTTATTTAATGCAAATAAAGTCGCGGGGTCGCCTATGCATGTTTCTTATTGTTCGTTGCTATGGAAAACAGGCTGTGACTTTAAATGTCAAATTGTTAAAAACCATCACAGCGCATCATTTATTTAATTTTTAACTATTTATTGAAGTTATTTCGCTTCCACGCTATTTTTCTGAATATCAGTAATGGCAAATTATACCAATGAAGAAATGGCAGCAATGCATTTCGTCTATGGCGTCGCCGATAGTAATGCAACAGAACGTATTTATCAGGAAAGGTATCCGATTCGTGTCCTACCAGATAGCCGTATCTTTTGAAATATTCATTGTCGACTTAGGAAAACTGGTTATTTCAAGAAAGGTACTCCGGAAGGTAAACCTCGAACTGTCAGAACCCCTGGAATTGAGCTACAAGCAATACGAAGAACACCCTGAGACGAGTACGAGGAAGAACGCTAGAACTAGAACTCTGCATATCTGTCATAAAATTGTTTGGCGCATTTTGGTTGATTTTTTACTATACCCATATCATATTTTAAGAGTATAGGCATTACTTCCTGGAGATTTTCCGCAGCGAGTGAACTGTCAGTGGTATATCCAGAATATTATACTAAATCCGCAGTTTGAGTCACAGACGAAGCAAATTTTTCTCGGAACGTGTTTGACTAGTTCGCAAGTTGGCGCAATGATAAATTTTGGTCGTCAACACAATGTTTTAGTATTTCTAGATTTTTTTGATCATTGCTCACGGTTTTTGGTCTCCCAGTTTTATAGCGATCTTTACAATTTTCAAATCGTCATCTCTCATATCTCTGAATTGTTCTTATCGCTGTTGATTTCGGAGCTGGTTCGGGTTTCGGGAAGACTCCATAGTCTTGACATATTAAATCGAAAAGGTCGTTGGTTTGTTGGAAAGATCGCTCGCAATTTCCGAATCCTCGAATCATAAGTGTGATTTTTTTCTTCTCAGAAACTGACATAGATATTATCATATATTTATAATTTATAAATTAATTCAAGTATTCAATAAGATATTTAGAGAATTTACACGTGACATTAATATGTATTAACGGCTTATGCGAATTAGGGCAAAAACGCTGTGGCATTTGTTTACACAAGGGTTTTAAGAAGAGGTTTTAACGTTAACATTAATCGGCTGGCTTTTATTACCAACTTAAATAATTTATTCAAAAATTACTTACGTTAAGGGATTGAATAACAATATTTCTAATAAAAGAATAAAGCACACCACAATAAAACCGAAGTACATGTTTTTTCTCGCTGTGTCGATTTTTAGTTTTTTGTTGTTAGCAGCACTAAAAATTATTACGGGTTGGTATTTTCTTCCATATATATTGAACCTTAAAGCACATTACACCGAGATCATCCACATATTTAAAAGTTTCAGAAATGATCCCAATTAAGAATGCAAAAACGGTTTACGGGTGTCTAAACATAAGCTTGATCTTAATTCGCATTTTGCTTAAATGCATTAACGGTACGGTAAATAATTATCAGTAACCTTACACTTACGCGTGTCACAAGTTATTAAAATAGCAATAAAATTACTTTTACAGATAAAAATCTTTATGAAATCACTAATAAATGTTTTTATTGGTAAAATAGTTTTTTTAATTATCGAATCTTTTCAGAGCGTTGAGGTATAGCATATGTTACATAAAGTTGTGTTAAAATTTTGCGTAGAATCAAAAAAATGCGTAAAAAAATATACCGTTCCATTTAAAAATGTAACTTTGCTCTTGACTACTGTTGGGATGCTTGCTGCATATGTAAAGTTATTTTCCTACTGTAGATCTGAACTTGATCTATAATTTTTATTTAGGATACTTTTAATCACGAATTATTAAGGTGTCCGGGACGCTTTTTAACACACGTTTTTTTTGTTTTAAATAAAAACTGTAAATGTATTAATCATATATTTTTTAATTTTTATTTTAATAGTATTAAATATATTTTAGATAATTAATTTTAGATATTGTAGTGAGTTCTATTATTCATTATGTTAATAATGAATAAACTTTCTCGAACCTTGGCGTCTCAGGATAACTGTTAATTCTCTAATCTAAACTAATCTAAGTAACTAAAAGAAAATCGACAAAATATATTTCAAGGGCCACTCTTAAATGGGTTTAGCGTACTGCCAATTTAAACAAAAATATAATTAATAAAAATACTAGTGGAAAAATAAAAAAACAGCTTAAAAGTACGTACTGTTTTTCTGATTGAAGGATCGCTGGACTCTACTGAATCTAATGAATTTATGAGCCTGATGACCTCGTTTATATCCACTGCAGGTATTTAGTCAATTTTTTGAAAGTCAATATTTACGAATGATCTTCGAGATTAGTATTTGAATCACAAATATGCAGTTGGGAAACCTCAACGGAAGTTTTTTATCGGGAAAATGTAACATGTAAATAGGCCATAATACGGCAAGAAAACACAATTTTACCCTGTTCTCAGAAACAGGTATTTTAAATGAAAACACAGGAACAAGTATTGACTAAATGTGCACAAGTAAATCAGGTTTATTTATATAATTTTTAGGAAATTCGTGCAAAAATTGAAGCGGGATTTATCATCCATTTTGCATACAGGCTATGTCCCATCTTTTAGGAAATTTAAAACTAATATAAAAGGAGATATACAGAAAGAGTAAACAGTATAAACAAAAGAAGTAAAAAACTCATAAAAATAACTGAAAAATATAATAATAAGCTATAGTGACGGGAAGCATGTTTCCGCATTTGTTATTCTGTTATAATCTCTGAATCCTGAAATCCCTGTAACTTTCGTGTTTCAGGATATCTGTTTCTTTATTCCTTTATTCTTTATTTCCTTTCTTTTTTCCTGTATGGTTCTTTTATAAGAATATAAGGAAAAACGATGAAACATGCCTCAAGTGCCATATTAACTAAATCAAAGATGCTAGAGACTCTACTGTTTCTAAACTTTTAAACGTTTAAATGAAGAAAGCAGCTAGTGAATTAAAAGATATTGAAAAAACAAATAATTCAAATTTATTATGAAAACCTAATATTTTTAGAGGTTTTGTGGCTTAAAATTAAAAAAAATAGTTCCCTTAATAACATGTAGCTTTGATTTGCTTTTATTAATATGACAATTTTAAAAGTATAAAATTTCTATGATCGAGCTCAGCTTATCAGTGAACTGGAAAATTTACAACTTTTAATGGATAAAGGGACAGTAGTCCATTTTTATGAAAAGTTGTCTAAATAATATGTTTACTGCCAGCCTTACAATGCCAAAAACATTTAGAGCCAGGTAAAAGTATAACTAAAGTCGCGGCTCTTGCCTAGCCTTCAAAACCGAAGAGAGATAGACTTAGAAGAAACAGTTCTTGAAGAAAATAAAATCAAGTGGAGTGGTCTAGTAAAAAATAATATATACCAGGGCAAAACCTACCATTAAAATATAATAAACCTAGATTTTCCAAGTATTTAAAATTAGGAAAAATAAGCAGTAATAAGGTTGACTACTCACCTAGGTCTTGCACCTAAGAAAGATAGGCCGAAACAATAATTTTTAAAAAACGGTATACGGTATACTGATAATATCAATCAATACAGCAATATGATAAATGGAAAATTATTTACTCGGAAACGGCAGGTTAACTGATAACAAATTGAATTAATTGATGGACTGTAAAAGCTGGACCAGAGCATGCTTTTTGCGAAACTTATATCTCTTATAAAAAGATCACTTAATGAAGAAATGAAAGAGATGAATGAAATGATGTTTATTTCAGGTTCTTGTTATCATAATAATAACCAAGACTGAAAACAATGAAAATCAGAGATTACAACACACTCTCCGGAGACCTAGGTATAGACTATTTGAAATCTAACCTATCTTGACTACTCTCTGGTCTGGAAACTTTTTTTAATTGCTCTATATTAATCTCTTGCGCTATTTCTCACGTTATCAAGTGATGCTAAGGCCGAAATATTTCACGTACAAAATTGACAATTCTCTGTAAAGATTTGGTCTTTTTATTGTCTTATTACCCCTGGTTTTTATCCTGGAACAGAACTTAATACATTTTCATTTAAAAACAAATAGCATTTAAATATTCTAAAATTTATTAAAAGTGTTAAACGGGGACTGTTATTAAAAAGACGGGAACCATTTTAGGAGCTATGATAATATGTATTTTATATTTTCTGATTAACCGCATACTTATATACAATTTTTATTTTTATATTTACAATTTAGGTAGGCAAATAAAACACGCTCTATTTAAAAAATTTGTATGGAAAAGTACGATTGAGCTTGATACGAATGCGCTTAAACAAGCAATTGCTTTAATAAGTATTATTTGAAATTGATCTTTGAAAAGAACTATCCGTTTTAAAGTATTTACTTTTTAATCCACAATATCCTAATTAGGATGTCGTCTCTTCCAATTTTCGGCTTAATACGTAGTAGGTCGGACCATGGCGAGCGCGACCGCGTACACGAAATCCTCCGGCCAATTAAACCGGGCAAAAACCGGTCATTAATAAAATTTTGAGCAGGAAAAGCGACGGGTCGAGCGGGGATTAAACCGCCAACGATATATGCAAAATAAATTCCTGCTGAATATGGTAGTCATATTAGCCTTTTCATAGGGGACGATCACCAAGTTTATTACTTTATTTTAGATAGGTTTAAGAAAATACCTTTGAATAATTAGATAATTATTGGTACTAATTAAGACCTTACTAGGTCTTTAAATTTGAAGAGGTAACTACTCCAATCGCCTCCTGACCCCCAGTGCACCAACCTCTAAAATTTCAAATGGCAACCTCTATAAATTTTTATTCCTCATTGCAATGGTATTGTGTGTAATACTATCGTTGAACTGTATTTTTAATTTAGATTTGTTAATGAGAATTGAGGCTCAAATGAGGCGACGGTTGGCGGGGTGGAGAATGTCATGGTTGCGGTGGAACTTTGCGTATGATAATGGCTAACATGAATACAAGTTTTATAGAAGACGCTAAAGTCGGTGTCCTGAGAGACCCTACAGGTTCTGACAATTTCCTCCTTGGACATCTTAAAGTTCGGTCATTGAGCTCGGGTTTTAAGGAATTTACCTACTACTTGTTGGAGCACCTTTACGATATATTTTGTATCTCGGAAACCTGGTTAAATGCGTATTTAAATAGCAGCTTATTTAACATACCCGAGTATAGGTTTTTAAGAAAAGACAGGGGAACAAGAGGTGGAGGTCTTGGTCTTTATGTAAAAAAAAGTTTAGTTTTCTCTAATTACTCATTAAATTCTAACTACAAAGACTTTGAAGTTATGGGTATAACGTACAAAATAAATTCTATAACGTACATAAATAATTTCTTTTCTTAAACTTATATCGCCCACCTTCAGGAAATATCTCGTAGACAATTTGGAAGACATTTTAACAAGGGTAGTTACACAATTTGCTAATATAATATGTACTTGTTCGTGATCTGAACATTAATTTTTATTACAGTCTTTGCATGTCAACCGACTTAAATTATTATTGGTCATTTTTAACCTCTCCCAACGAATCTTAGAGCCTACCAGGACTAACTTAAATACGAATACCTCTGCCCTTCTCGATATGATTAATGCCAACCAGAACTTACGTTAACGTTATCTGTTCACTCCAAGTCCGAAGCAGTATCTGAATCTTTAACAGATCACAATCTCATATATTGCCTTTTCCAAAAGCCTAAAATAGTTGGCCCCAAGAAAGAGGTATTATTTAGGGCCTATAATAATATAATTATTACTGATTTTACTGCGCATAAATTTTTGATCCAATGGGACGACTTGTACAACAGTGTCTAAGTTGACGATAAAGTAAATATATTTAATAGCAAGATCTTAAATCACTTGAATAAATATGCACCACTTAAATGCATTCTTTAAGCAAGTAGCGCATCAAAGAGGAAAACTGCTGGGCAACCAAACTTTAAAAAAAATTAAAATATTTTTTTACCAAAATAGTAGAATTACTAATGAGATCTTTAGTATTACTCTCTTAGTCTCTGACACCATAAGAAAAATTATTTTTATTTTAAAGTCTAACGCAACCGGTACGGATGGTATATCAGTGAGAGATATAAAGTTGTGCTTGCTTTTTTGCTTTAATTCGCTGCTAAATATTTTTAATTCGTGTATTGTTATCATCATACGGCATCATTTCAACGCTCATTCTCGTTTGTTGCTGCGCACTTGTGGAACCAACTGTCGGAACAGCTCAAAACACGCAGCAAGAAGAGTTTCTCAAAGCATATTAGATTAGAGTTACTCTATGAACAAGGTTGTCAGGCATAGTAGAATCAGACATGTCATTAATAACACCACATGCTGACTTCCGCGTCATATCATATTATATTATAATAATCTTTTTTTTTTCTTTGCTTTTCCCGCGGCTAGGCTACCCTTACTATCGCCTCTCGCTTCTGCCTCTCTAATTGCTATTTTTTTTGTTTTGCCGATTGCCTTATATACCCGCCAAACATTTAATTTTTGAGGGTATTGCGTATGTCCCTCTCCAATAATGTGAGGATTGCAGTGGCCTCAATAACGACAGGTTTGTTTGTTGACTTTACCATTTAAGTAAAAAATTCATTCGTCACTGAAACAGATATTCTTTTTTAACGTGGGTTGAATAATAATCTTGTCCGTCATAATTTCGCAAAACTCAATGCGTCGGTCTGGGTCATCGTCCCCTAATTCTTAAGTAAAGTAAACTCTTAATTAAGAGCTTGTATGAATGAAATTTGTAAAGCTTCAATACTTTCCTGACTGACTCACGTGCCAGTCCAGTTTAATCTGCAACTTTACGAAGGGACGTAGTGGGGTCATAGCAACTTCACCAAACCTTAATCTGAGCGGCCGCATTGAGCAGTCTTGGCTCTTGAGCAGCCTTTTCTTGTTGCCAACAGCTCTTGTTTCTATAAATTTAGCTGCTACTTCTGTCCAACCCTTCTTTCACGATGTCGTTCGTTGAATATGGCCGCCGTTCTTACAAAGCAACAATTTTCAGCTCCATAAATGAAATATCATTTCTACGTATTTAAGAATAGTATAAATCAGTTGAAGAAATGACACTAATAATTGAAAACTATTAAAATTATTTATGAAATTAGCTTTTACGGATTTTTTTTACTGATTCTAGAAGAACATAAAATAAATATTATTATGAAATAAGCAAAACAAAAATGCTGTTTTGTTAAAACCGGCAAAAAATTTAAATTGATTCATGTTTTGTAGTGCCAATATTGAAGACAAAATGTAAATAAATAAAAGAATTTGGAATGTATTGTTAGGTACAAACATTCCTAAACAAAGTGTTATGAGGGGATGAATGCAATCCATTTAAAAAATACATATTACATTTCACTAATTTGCGAATTTTATAAGGAACACAAAAATGGTAAAAGAATTAGGGTTGCCATTTAACATTTTAGGAGTAGGTGCACTAGGTGTCAGGAGTTTGAAAGTAACACGAGAAAATGTTATATAAATTGACGCGTTTCGCCTAATATTCATACAATCATTGGTAAAGGTTTCAAGATTTCATTCAATATTAGATGTTCTTTTTCAAATTTTCATCCTGTATATTATATATCTTTTAAAACTGCAATAAGAACATAATACAAGAGCTCTTTTAATTTTAACATTATTCCTTTTAAATCAAAATCCAATATTATGCAATTATTATGCGACATTTGCATTAATATTTTCGACAAAAACTTTTAAAAAAATAATTTAACGAATTTTTAAAGACCTTTGCTGAGAAAGCAAACATCGTGCCGCTAATACAAGGATCGCTTTTTAACAACCAAATATATTCTTTTGCAAACTTTCTTGAAACTAGCGATTTATGTTAAATTTATCAACATATGCTTTTTTTTAATTATTTCTTTCTAAAACAAAATATTGTCATTCACAAAAAAAAATTATTTAATATTTTATTTAAGTTATTGACCAGTATCTTTTGAAATTTAGGTAGTAGAATAGGCTCAATGGGCTCCACTGGTTCAATGTTAGGTCGGCATTTCTTTTAATAAAGATGCCCAAAAATGAAGACTACTTTTTGTCTTACTTTAATTATTAACTGAATTTTGGCTGAGCTGAAACTGTTTGGTTTATAATGAAATTTATGGCCCTCTTACCAGAGAGTCGATAGTAGAATTATTAAAGAGAGAATAAGAAAGAATTATTAGTCGATAGTACCAGAGAGTAGATTGCAGCACCTGCGAACTATTATAGGTAATAGATTACGGAGAAAATCTAATTACAAATATGTCCAAGAAAGATATCTTACAAATATTAAGCATAATAGATCTAAAGGTTTATCATTGCTGCCAGAAATATCTTAAGTGTCATGTGCTTGTCCAGAATTAGAATCGTTGATTGGTGTCAAAACTGACTAGAGTATTACCTGAATCTAACTATATGATTTTTGGGTGTTGGACCAAATGAGGCTAATTAATTAGAAACCGAGGTCACAGTTTTACATACCGCTTTAAAGCCTGATTAAGATTTTTTGCAAGGAAATAGGTTTGAAGACTTTTATTTGTACATCCTCGCGAATTTGTGATTTAAAAATCTTTTATCAAAAACTTGTCTATAGAAATTTTTTATTAGAACTAAAAGTATTTGACTAAATTTATTATTAATTATCACATTTCTTACTATAAAGAATATTTCACTTGTTATTTAGTTCTTACTATGAAGTATGTAAAAGTAACAAAAGTAAATTTCCTTATTAAAATAACTAATAAAATGACTTTGGAAGTATATTATCTGCAAGAAATCACAGCCTAATAATATTATGACCTTAATTTAAAGAATATTTATTGTTAATGTACAGATTTATCTAACATAAAATATTTACACAGAAAAGTTAATAGGGAAAGTCTTTTTTCACAAGTAAAATGCTAATACTAGTTTCAAAAGTTATTATAAACGGTTCTTTTTATAATTAATTACAAACAGTTCAAAAATATTAATGATTTTTTTTGTTAGATGATTTTAAAAAATACCGACTATAAAATTGTAAAAAACTTACAGAATTTTTCCACACATTCACAAAGTATAAACAATAATAAATAATACTCGAATGATAAGTTAAAATTACAACAAATTGAGCATTTGCAGATTAGCATATTTCTACTCAGTACTGGGAGCGGAAAGAGAGAACCATCGGACTGTATTGTTACAGGTAATGTGTCAATAAAAAAATGTATTTTAAGTATACTCATTAACTCAAGTGCAAACCGTCGATTTAATGGCTTTGCGTGAGCACTTTAATATCTGCTTTAGGTTTGAACCTATGTCCAGCCTCAATAATATGTTTGGCGAAAGGAGAAGAGGTATTGGTTGTAAATCGGTTCTTCTTCGTTTTAATGAGCTTACTTTGTTCTTTGACTCTCATCTCGATTCTCCTTCCGCTTTTTCCGATGTAGCTCATATTGCATTCAGGATGAGAACATTTTAGTCAATGATGGTTTCACACACAGATGGTTTAACACCAGATCTGTGTGTGACAAGAATTTTGTCTTTGGTGTTGACTAGAGATTTAAACAAATTATGCGAGGTCCTAAAACAATCACGCAATCGCTTATTTGAGTCTATCGACAAACTCTGGGCAACTTAATGGGATAGGTTTCCAAAATAATATATGCTTCTGTAAACGGCATCGTTTTTGTAAATATATGGTTTATTTAAATGTTTTTTAACTTGTTTAAAATTTAAAAAAAAACTTATGATTTTGTCAGGATAACCGTTGTTTCGAGCAATTCAGAAAATTTTATTAAGTTCTTTTTTAAAATGTTTTTGAGATAGGGTGATATTAAAAAGACGATTGAAAAATGAGTTAAATGCGAAAACTTGTTGATTAACTAGTTGGTTTGAAAAGAAAGGTACAAGGTTATCCGCAGTCGTTAGTTTTCTGTAATTAAACAATAATAATGTGATAAATTTTAAATTTGAGTTTCATGTTGCTTGTTCTTTTAACTATAAGGTCTAGAAAAGGTAGATTGTCTGATTGTCCCTGTTCAAAAGTGAAATTAACAGAAGAATTGATAGAGTTTAGGAATGCCTAAAACCAGCAAGTCCTCACGGAAACCATGGACATACCTATACCAATATCTCTTTATAAATCTTGCAATTTTAGATTTCCCTTTTAAGAAAAAATATTCTCAACACTTCTGCCAGAAAACGTGATAAGTTAGAACTTATTGCAAGACCAGACTTTTGACAATATAATTTATTCTCAACAATCATTTTTTTCAAAACTCTAATTTTCTCTTAATTCAAAGATTATTTATTATCAACTCGGGTGTATAATAAATAATCTGCGGGTAGGATGCTTAGAAATGAGTTAGAAACATCGACAGAAACAAGAAATGAGTTAAGGGGTATTTATTATTTTACATTTTTGGTTCATATGAGTTTTTTTATTGAGAATGGGTTAGAGAAATTGGTTAGTTGAGAGAAGATATAAGTAAACCAGGTGATAGGTTTGAGGCTAGGGAATTGATATAAGAAACTACGGGCTTCAGGACAGTTTAAATTATAAATTTTAGGTAGACAATTAAGAAATGAAGTAACCGGATTCATTAAAAGGAGTTTGTAAGGTCGAATAGAAAAATGATTGAAGTAGGCCAGATAGGTTTTAAATAATTGTTTAAAGTGAAGAATAAGTCTGAAAAAATCATTGTTCAAAAGCCAAGATCTGAAAATCATTTTTTGTTGAGAAACTCACCGCCTTTATTGTAATATCAAGCTCTGGTTATCACTGAGGAGTTTATTGAGACACTGTTGGTCTATCAGAATTGTTAGATTTAACTCTTAAATTTAATATTCTCTTGACCATTTTTGGAAAGCTGTATGTCACTTTATATTATAATTTATAAAACGAAGACGAAATTGATGTGGAAAGTTCTATGAGATGTAGCAGGATAGCCACTATCATCTAAAGGTTTTTGTTTTAATCTTACGTAATAAAGTTTCTTGTTTAATAAGGTTTGATGTTTTTTGCTCTCACGGTTTAAAGTCCTCATTATAATTTATGAGGGTAAGCAGCTCAATATTATAGCTTAATATTAAAGCTTATCGATTATTAAAAAATAAATAAATTTTAGTTTCTAGTTATTGTCATTTAATTATTAATTAATTATTGCTGTAATTATTAAAAGCCTTTTTGGAGCTTTTTGATCTTAAGTGATATGTAGTTTAGGACCAAATAATTTTTTAAACATACGCCAGATAAGCTACTCTTATATTAAAGAAAAAGTCGATTCTGAAGTGTCTTAGTACTAGACTAGAAATCTGGTAATCTGGGACTGTCTAATTTGTTGTAATTTTAACGGTTATTAGATGTCGTGTAATGTACCATTTGAGAATTATTTATTAATATTTATATTTTGTGAGCGTAGTAAGTAACTTTCTGTAGATTTTTTTTACATTTTAGTGTGTATTTTTTTAAATGACCTGTCAGAAAAAACGTTCATAAATGTATTTGATTTGTTTATAATATATTTTAGAATCTGATGACAGTAAGAACACTTGCCGAAATCCATCATTCCTGAAATAAGGAATAGCATTTTATTTCTTGAGAAAAGACTTCTCTTCCTAATTTTTCTATGTTACAGAATGGACTTTTTCGTTAATATAAAGTATAAATACTTTATAAAGTTTATAGAATTATCTACACATAATTCTATAACGGTTAAATATCTTAGTTATAATTAACGGTTTAAATATCTGCGATCGCTGTCTACCGATCTACAGCCTAATATAGCGAGTTTCGTTTTATAGATATACGGCGAATATTAGCCTTCGGCGTCACATAAATTGGAAACGGGCGACATAATCCCCATTTTGACGTGGTAATTAATTCGCTTTTGTGAGGTTAACGATAAATCTTTGACTGCGATTATCTCTATCTAACGACCAAACGACTGACTACATAAGCAGTTTTAAATTTTAGAACGTTTCTATATCGCTTTCTGGCTTTATTGATTCTTTTATGGGGCCTGCAGGCCTGTGGTAACGATTACTTAATAGGGGAAAGCGATATGTAAAACAGACTGAACAATGTAAAGTTGGTTAGTGAAATGTAATAAAAACTTGCTCCATTCTCTTCGTATGGGCGCTTTGTTCTAAAAATAAATCTGTTACTTTGAGGTTACGGCCAATATAAATTATTCTACTAACCAATAGGAGTATGAAATTCTTCTTTCCAACCGGTATAACTAAATAACAAAATATATAATATTTAAAGTATAAAAAATGGTACCTCTGTAAAAGAAAAAAATTATATTTGTTTTGAAATACTTTAAAAACTGTTATTGGCCATGACTCATTGGCACATACCTTCATATATATACATACTTCCATCTATGATGCTCAAAACTAATCATAACAGCGAAACTACAAATACTGCCAGAGATTATATCTAATATAATTCCTATTGTAATTAGTTGTAATTATCCCCATAGACTATAAGGAAAATAATTAGAACCTTATTTTACTTATACCGGGTGGTGCGTCGCCGAGCGGAACATAGGAAAGCCCATGTAAATTTTAAGGGGGTCAATTATTGGCTTCCCTGTACATTTTATAGAAAAAAATGTAAGATAACTTTTTGAAGAGACCAATCTGGCAAACTCTGGTGCAAAGTTTCAAAAAATTTTAATAAGCAAATCTTCAATTATTCAATTAAATGTAATTGCAAAATTAGCAGATTTTCGGTTCAGGTAAAACCAAACGGGCACCAGTAAAATGAATATTGTCACTGACGTGAGGAAAAGTGGCAATAAATCAGTGACAGTCGATATTTGAAAACAAGTATGAATTATTCAATCGACGAAAAAATAGCCATAATTAAGTGGCATTATGCGGGAAACAGTTTTAGAGCAGTATCTGAAATGTTTTCAGTTTATTTCCCCACCAAGCCCATTCCGTCCATTTCAACTATTAAACGTATTGTCAATAAGTCCGAGTCCAAAGATACCGTAATAAAATATAATTGTAAATGTTTAACTCAGGATATCGAAAATAGAGCCGAATAAAGAGAGAACAGAGATCATAATATTCTACTGTGTGGAGGAAAACAAGATGGTTAGTACGAGGGTTCTTGAGCAAGAGGTAAACAAACATCATACAACGGTATCGCGCACTTTAAACAAACACAAATATTATTCGTATAAATTCGAAAGACATCAAGAACTGCAGGAAGGAGATGAAGAGCGAAGAATGGCATTTTGTTTTAAAATGATGGAAAGAGCAAATAATGATAGGAATTTTATGAGAAATATTTGTTTTGCCGATGAATGTACATTTACTTTCAACAATGAACCAAATGTGGAAGAATTGCCAGTATTGGAGCCAAGAAAATGAACATCGCTTTATTCATACTCGGACACAATATCCCCAAAAAACAAATGTATTCGTGGGAATGATCGGACACCGTATCATTGGACCCTTTTTTTGGAATTATTTCAAAATCAAATTGAACCCGCCTTGGAAGAAATTGTTCAGGAAAATGCTTGGAAAATGCTTTTAACGGCAATATTATTGGTCCACCGTACCGGATACTTTGGCCAGCTAGGTCACCTGATCTTTTACAGAATGACTTCTTTTTGTGGGGTCATTTAAAAAGTGCAAAATTTGAGAAACTAAACCAGTTACAAAACGCTATTTCGTTAGAATGTGTATAAAATTTCCCAATATTAACTTAGTAACGTTAGAAATGAATTTTATGATTAGTTAGGATATTGTTTAGCTGTTAATGGGGGGTTGTTTGAACATTTGATTAATTAATGTTTTTATGTAATTCTCTATTATTTTTAAAAAGCCTATTGTATTTTATTTTTCCACACTTAGTAAAATATTAAGAGTTCTGTTAACTTATTAAAATAAAACTACTAATTTAGAACAAAACACGAATTGAATGTTAACTATCAAAAGCAAAACAACAAATTTAGTACAAAAATAACGAAGGCTTTCTCACAAAAACTATTCTTTTAAACCCCGCAGCAGTCTAAAAACAAGTGTCCGCCTTTGCATTCGAGTACCCGGGTCACCCCTCGTAAATACCCCTAATAAAAATACCAGTTTTGGGTCGCTTTCATCCATGCCTGGTTCTTATCGTTGTGCCGACGATAACATTCGGCCCTTCCTGGCAATAGAGTGGCCACACTCTTCTCCTTACCCCTAGAAAGAGATAAATACGTCAAAGAGATTTGAAATAACGGGGACAATTAAGATTTGAGATGTCTTATTTGTAGGTATATCTTCGATGCAGCAATTCCGCCCAGTGTTGAGATTCCATCTAATCAAGGTATAAAATGAAATAAATGAAAATAACAAAAGGGTAAAAGTCAGGGGTTTAATTCAAAATCAGGGAACAAAATAATACATAAAAATGTTTGAATAATAGTAACTTTGTTAACGCTTTAAACCTTATGGGCCCACGCTAGATTCTTGGAACGCAGTACCATCTGGAATCATACCAGGTCTTACAACCCTATTCCAGTATCCAGGCCAGGCCATCCCTCATCTAGCACCTGGAAATATGAGTTTACCCAGACGCAGTATCAGTTATATTTGACCAGGCCGTCCACTCATAGTTCCAGTACTTAACCTAAGCTCACCTTAGTAACCTTACTGTTTACTCAAATTGGATCTATGGCTTGATATTGTCGATGCCAGCCACGCTCAGGTATAGAGTACGTGACCTAGTCATTCCCGGTATATCCCTTATTTCATACCGGTCACAGCCCAAGACTTTGGAAACCCTGAAGGAACCCCTCCATTTTGGCTTCAACTTTTGACTGGCGCCCGTTGCCGGATGAGACGTGATTTTCAATAAAATCAAGTCTCCCTTCTGAAATATTTTCGGTGAACACCGCTTCGAATCAGACTGCTCCTTTTGGCGAGCCTGATATACAGGATAATTTTCACGCACTTTTTGACGTAGCTCAGACACATCTATTTCGTCCTTGATTGGCCAACATGGTGTACATCTTGAGGTACAGGAAATCGTTTTACTGCATTTATTTTACCATCCGTAGGCTGTATTAACGAATTTGAAATTTCATAACCTAAAAATGCGATTTTCTGTTGTAAAAAAAATATTTGCTTAATTTAAAAGTTAACTCGTGGTTTTGAAAAACTCGCAAAACCTCTTCTAATTTACCTATTACTTCTGGGATTGTTTTTCCTGGAATTAATATATCATCTAAATAAACTAAGACTGATTGAAATCCTAATTTCCCCAAAATCTTGTTTATAATTTTTTGAAAGACTGATGGAGCATTTGTTAAACCAAAAGGTACTTTAAGGAACTCGTAAAGACCGTCCTGCGTGATAAACCCTGTTTTACGTATAGAATCGTTTGCCATTTTTATTTGGTAATATCCTGATGCTAGATCTAGGCTGCAAAAATTTGTACCCAGGTAATCGGTCGATCTGGTCATCTATTAATGGTAAAGGATTTTTATTTGGAACCATACATTTATTTAATATTCTATAGTCCACACATAATCTTGTACCGCCATCTTTCTTTTTAACCAATAAAACCGGACTAGCGTAAGAATCTGATTTCCGAATAATGTTATGTTTTAAAAGCTCTTCAACCATATTATGTATTACTTCGCGTTCTTTTTCGGGATATCTTCGCGGCCTATGAGTAATCGGAACATTTGTTGTTAAATCTATGCGCATTTCTTCAGTACAAGTACCAACATCAAAGCTATTAAGTGCAAATGATTCTTTAAATCGATTAAACAATTTTAAAAGGGAGTGCTCCGCTACTGGGTCATCGATACCAATTTTTACGTTCGTTTTGTCTAAGACAAGGCTGATAACTCGAATACTGAATTGAAGTGTTGAGCCAGATTTTAAATAAGTGATATCATCAAGTTCGGTGAAATTTTGGTCTATTAGGATATCCACGTCTAAGATTTCTTTATTTATTATATAAAATTTTAGGCGTTTTTCAACGGAATAAATTTTACGTTGGCGTGAACATAATGAGAAACGCTTAGAGATGTGTTTGAAAGGGTCTTAATAAAAATATTTGTTTGAAGCAGTTTTCGATTTAAATTAAAAGACAAAATGATAGCTTGGTTAATTAATGAACATTCACTCCCAAAATCAATAAAACATTTAACAAGTTTGTTTTCGAGATATATATTTTTAATATATTTGTGCATGGGTTTGTTGATTGCTGAGTTTGTTTGACATAATGAATTGTGATAGGCAACAAACGCCTTGCTAGACTGACCTTTATTTGGACAGTTACGTCTGATGTGTCCCTTTTGCCTACAATTATGACAAGTTAATAAAACCTGTGCCGAAGTTTGTTTAGTTGGATTGTTTATATTTGAATTTCGCGGTGTAAGAGTGTTGGTATTAGTTATTTCTGGTATATCCGATTTTTCATCAAAGGTCTTTAAGTATGTGAAAACATCTTGTCGGACTTGCATTGTCTTATTTATTTAATGTAACACGATATTTCGGTTGGTAAGTATCTCCAACCGTTATCAAGTGTAAACTTGATGACAGCAAACTACTATTCTAAGGGCTTATATACTAGATGTGTGCAGCGATGTGGAAAGGAAAGTCATCAGTGAAATGAGTTGGGGGGAGGACACGCCTCTCTCTAGATCCTACACTGTCCTGAGAGTAGAGGCTTCCAGATGTATATCGACGCTTGGCTGGCTGAAGATCCCCTGATTCTGTGAAATGAAATCCTGTCCTCCCCCCAACTCTTTTCACAGATGACTTTGCTTTCCACATCGCTGCACACATCTAGTATATAAGCCCTTACAATAGTAGTTTGCTGTCAGTTTTCACTTGGTAACGGTTGGAGATACTTACCAACCGAAACGTCGTGTTACATTAAATAAATAAGCAAGTCCGACAAGATGTTTTCACTGTACCATTGTCTACCACCTTCAAAAACAGTCTTTAAGTATCTTGCTAATTTAGCAGGGTTAGTTATTTCAGAGGTTTCTACTGAGAATTTAATTTGTTGATTTTTAATTCCCCCTATTATCAGATTTACTTTATCCTCATCAGTAATAAATAACTTCATTTTGTTAATTAAAGCCAATTTTTCGAAACAATATTCGTACAGGCCTTGATTAACTTTTGGAACGCACTTTCACATTTTAGTCAAGTCTGCATGCAGATTTCTTTTTGATATAAACTGTTCTCTCAACAATTCTTTCCATTCGGTCCAAGTAAATATGCGCGTCGGCAAACCGCGATAAATTATACCAAGTCTCAGCGGAACCGCGCAATTTACTGTAAGTAATTCGGTCATTCCAGTTGTTAATAAACGCATACTCATCTACGGCATTTAACCATTCCACAATGTCGTCATTAACAGGGTTAAATTCATTTATTATGTTACTGTTAACTACCCCCGAATTATTTGATCTATTTGTAATTCCCTCAATACCGTTTAGTAAAGCTTGACTTAACGATAAAATAGACTCACTACCCTCCAGCTGAAAACTCTGTGAACTTGTAGATGCAATCGCTAAAGGAGGGGTGGAACTCCTGCCTTGGTCAATCATCCCATGTCGCCGTCGTTTGTTTTCATGCACATCGCGAAAACCACTTCGCGAGCGGCACGAGCACTAGGTACCGACCGATCCCGCCTATCACTTATAGACGATGCAATATTGCTATTGTTTGGTTTCAGTATAACACTTTTACACGAACAGGCACTGAGTTTCTATTCCACTTCTGATGTTAACTTAATTTATTAAAACAAAACTACTAATTTAGAACAAAACACGAATTGAATGTTAACTATCAAAAGCAAATCAACAAATTTAGTACAAAAATAACGAAAGCTTTCTCACAAAAACTATTCTTTTAAACCCTGCAGCAGTCTAAAAACAAATGTCCGCCTTTGCATTCGAGTACCCGGCTCACCCCTCGTAAATACCCCTGATAAAAATACCAGTTTTGGGTCGCTTTCATCCATGCCTGGTTCTTATCGTTGTGCCGACGATAACAGTTCTGTTCTCTCTTTTTTGGATCTATTTTAGATCTTCTGAGTTAAACATTTACAATTATTTATTGCAATGTCTTTGGACTCGAATTTACTAACAATAGGTTTAATGGTTGATATGGACCAAATAGGCTTGATGGGAA
Source organism: Anthonomus grandis grandis (assembly GCF_022605725.1). Classification (NCBI taxonomy): domain Eukaryota; kingdom Metazoa; phylum Arthropoda; class Insecta; order Coleoptera; family Curculionidae; genus Anthonomus; species Anthonomus grandis. The sequence goes on from NC_065546.1 coordinate 22,361,219, forward strand.
AATAAATTGAAAATGTTTCAGATACTGTTATTGGTTTAATTAAATTCTAAGTATGATAAAATTACTTTTTTAATAATCGATAATAATAATTGTTATTGGTTTAACTTCATCGTTATATTAAAAAAAAAGTTTAAATAAAAAAGTAATGTTAACGTGTCTTACTTTGAATGTATGATTGTGAGATTGATAAAACGAAAAAATATATATTTCTTGTATTCGGCTATACGTCAGATTTAACAAAGCCTTATAATAAATTGTTTGCTGGTGGCTGGTGTCTGGTTTTACCTGAACCGAAAATTTGGTAATTTTGCAATTACATTTAATTGAATAATTCAAGATTCGCTTAATAAAATTTTTGAAACTTAGCACAAGGGTTTGCTAGATTGGTCTCTTCAAAAAGTTATCTTCTTTTTTTTTATGGTAAACACAAGCACAAGAGGAAAGTCCTATGTCACTCTTGGAGTGGTGCTTCCGCGAAGTTATTTGTGGGCATTTATCTTGAATCGCTGTAGGTTGTATGCGTCGGGAAATATGTGAGGTGGAAGCCCGTTCCACAAAGAAGATGTTCTCCAGATGAATGAGTCTCGATACAGCGACGTCCTTGGGGTAGGCAGGTGAACTCGATGTTGATGAGCCGCAACTGCTAGACGCGTCCTTCTTGCCGGAATAGCCCTGGGTTGAATCAGGCCTGCCAGCTTAGAGGAGCACTTACCGTGATAATAACGGTAGAATAAACAGAGATCAGCCACCTTTCTCCAGACTATCCAGACTCTTTGTCAGTTCTGGTTTGTCGATAAGACGAATAGCTCTCTTCTGTATAGAATCCAGCAGGTTTAAACTATGCTTGGGTGTAGAGCTCTAGACATGCGAGCAATACTCGAAGAAAGGGCGTGTTTGAGCCTTATAAAGAGTCAGCAGCTGTTCTGGCGTATACAGTTTTTTCGTTTTGAAAAGCACTTCGAGTTTTTTGGAAGCCGCCCTGGCGACCTTGGCAACGTGGTCATGCCAGGACACACTGTTGGTGACCTCAGAGAAGAGAAAAGAGACCCGAGAAGATGTAAAGATGATTTCATTGGCAATGTTTTCCCTGCCATAACCAGCTCCGGGCCACCAAGGTTAGTCTTCATCGTAAATACTGCAGCCTGCGTTTTTTTAGCGTTAAAATTGACCAAATTGTTATCGCCCCACTCCAAGATTGCTCTAATATCGTTGTTGGTTGAAACTACTTGTTGCTGCCTAAGATTCTGTGAACTTGCGGCTGTCGTTGGTTTGGCGGACTTAAATGTGGAAATAAGTGTGCTATCGTCCGCAAAGCTGTAGATTAGATTGACAGCGGTTGTTGGGTACAGCTTGCACTCGAGCAGTTTTCCAGCTTGTTGGAAATTGGCCCTGCTTATACGATGCCGTGAACAGTCTACATAACGGAGGAGTCAATTCGTCTGCACAACGTTTTAGTATTACGGCTGGAGTTCCATCGGGTCCAGAAGCTTTGTTGGTGTCTACGCTTTTAAGAATTTTATTTATAATTCATTGGGGAAACGAAATTTCTCCCATCGATGAATTCACCCTTGGCAAATAAGGCAGTGTTTTGCCTTGCGAGTGCAGACTAGAATTGGACGCGAAGAGTTTACCCAGTAAGTTGGCTTTTTCCCTTACTGTTACCGCGATAGAACCATCATCTGCTGTTAGGGGTGGTAAGGCCGACTTAGCAAATCCTTGACTAACGGCTTTCGATACCGACCAGAAAGATCTTGTCAAGGGCAGTTTAGCAGTTTGTTTTTGATCCTGTTGTTGTGACTCTCTTTGCATTCATCAATAATTCGCTTGCAGCTATTTCTGGAAGCTAAAAAGTTCCTCCAATTTTCGATGGAAGGATGTTGACGCCATTTGCGATATGCTGCGTTTTTAGTGTTTACTGCCTTTTTGCAATTCAGGTTGAACCAGTGATTGTTGTTTGATCCGCATTTAGTAGAAAAAGGGATATAAGCTTCCATTCCTGCCAAGGTCGTCTCTGTAATTTGGTTTGCACATTCTGAGATGTTATTGGTTCTAAAGCAGACTTCTTTCCAAGAGAATGAGCGATAAAATTCCCGAAGATGGTTCCACTCTGCTGATTTATAGTGCCATACCTTCCGCGGCATCGGAGGATCCTGCGTTTTAACCTCCAACGGGAAGAAACTGTTATCAATTTGTGGTCCGATGTTCCTAGGGGGGCATGTACTGATACTGTGTACGAGTCAGGGTCTGAAGCCAAGACCAGATCTAGGAGACTCGCGAACTCGCCGTCTCGATCGGGGATTCTGGAAGGTTCCTCCACAAGCTGCGTAAGCCCGCATATGGTGGCAAATAGCTCAGCTTCTCGTCCTTCATCGTCGTTCTTGTTGCAGAAGCGCAGCTAGTTGATATTGTGAACGTTAAAATCACCCATGACGATGATTTCTGCGCTTGGGTAGTCAATTTGCAGATGGCTAATGCAATCAACCAGGTTCAAGAGCCGTCTATATTGGGTGTCGCTTGGTGGTCTGTAGATACAGCAGATAAATTTCGTGGCACCATTGGCTATTATTTTGAACCACATGACGTCGAAGTCCGTAGGTTCAAGCGTTTCCTCCCGCTGGCAACTCAAATTGTTCTTGGCAAATACTGCCAATCCAAAGTTTAGTCGAAATCGGGTGTGTAGATCGTATCCAGGATAAATGAGGTGAACATTTGTTGTTGAAGGTTTCACCTTTGTTTCTGCCAATGCCAGAATGTGAGGCTTATTTGATTGCAGGTGTTGGTGTACTGCATTAATATTGGTGTTTAGGCCTCTGATGTTGCAGAAATTGATTTTTAGGCTTTTGGATCCGCCTGATAGACCCCTCCGAGCAGCCTCCGCCCGGAGATCCGAATGGGAGGCGAGTTTACCTCCGGAAAGTTTTGGTCGTGAGGGCGCCATCATGCATTTACTTTTCTTCTCCATTTCCCCTTTTTCCATTTCCCCTTTGACCAGCCACCACCCAGAGATCCGAATGGGAGGCCTCCGGAAAGTTTTGGTCGTGAGGGCGCCATCATGCATTTACTTTTCTTCTCCATTTCCCCTTTGACCAACCTCTGCCCAGAGATCCGAATGGAAGGCGAGTTTACCTCCGGAAAGTTTTGGTCGTGAGGGCGCCATCATGCATTTACTTTTCGTCTCCATTTCCCCATCTTACATTTTTTTCTGTAAATTGTACAAGAAAGCCAATAATTAAAATTTACCTGGGATTTCCTATGTTCCGCTCGGCAACGCACCACCCGGTATATAGCACAAAATCCATTAACAAAGCTTATGAATTAGATAAGCAACTAATCATAACTTTGCTGAGAAAATATTTTAAATGTTCAGTTTTTGAAAAAAGTCACAAAAATTTTCATCCACGGTCAGATTACCAAGGGTAACACTGATCCAGCTTTCTGAATATATATTACCAAAGTGTCTAAGAACACAAACTTCGAAGCAATTAAATATAGTATGGAATTTTGAGTACAATTTCATATTTCTTAATAAATTATGACTTAACGGGTGTAGGCTGTTTTTTTAATTAATAATATCTTCTATAAATTTAACAGGATAATAAAAATTAAACTATTTAAAACAAAAATGTATCAACTCAAATTCGTATCAAAATAATAAAACAAAGTATATATACAAATTATAATAATCAATTATTAAGCAACTATTTTACTTTTTGCATATATATTACATAAACAATGATTTTATAAAAATTATAAAGGCCATTTATCATATAATATTGCAGTATATAATTATTACATTAATACGTACATTCTTAAGTTTTATGACATTATCCGGGTTTGAACTAGAGCTAAACAAAAGCTGAATGTATATTTTGCTAAATCCAGTTTAAAAGTACTTCAGAAGTTGTATAATGAATACTGTACTTAAAAGGTGATTCTCTAGATTGAGTTCTTAAAGTAAATAACTGGAAAATCATTAAAACCACAGCATTTCTAGTTCATTAATTTTTAGCATTAATTTATTTATCCGTTTTAATATAATATTTTAAAATTAGATACAATTCTCACACGAGAATATCCATAACACAAGTTGTTACTGTATTTGTATTTGTACTGTATCTGTCTTACTGTATTTGTACTGTAATCTTTAATAGGGGGAATATTAATTAAGTTCGAGGGGCAACTTTTTAATATTAGTTTGTTTGATATAGGGTGTCCCAAAAAAGCGTGCTACATAATTTGATTTTTTTTTTAAAGAACCACTTTTTTTCCGAAATAGGAGTCCCATTTGATTCTCTTTTTATAACCCTAAAACAGTTTTACCCTAAAATGCGATGTTGCCTAGTTATTAGGAATTTAAATAATTTTTCACAAAAATCAATGTTTCACTTAAATATTTATATTTACCATGGATGTTTTATATCTTTTTGAAAAATCTATGTAGAGTCCTTGGCTAAGTTCATTTTATCTTCTTATCTAGTAACGCGTTTTGATAGAGTATTCTTTGATCTTCAGTTTGATAGGAACAAGTTTGCCTTTATCACTAACCGTTTTCTCAAATTTGTTGTTAAAGGAAAAGTGACACATATTTTTCATAGGCATTACGACACTTATAACGAAAACAATTAATAGATATTTTATGGAATTAGAATGATAAGCCCTTTGTTACACATTTTAGTAAGAAAAAAAGTGAATAGTTGTAATAACCATAATAAAATAATAGTAGTATTAATCCCTATTGCTTATCTCATTTATAAATAATAATTTTTTTTCTTACAAGTAAAAGGTTGGTCATAATTCATTTATTCTTTGTTGTATGATAATGCATGCCAATTATTATGTTTACTTATCATTCATGTTAAGTAAATTTGTGTCAAAATGAATTACTCTCAGCGAGAATTAGTAAATATGATTTACGTTATCGGTAATTTTTCATAATAACCGACATCCTGATGGATGATGGAGTATTGACAAAATTAAAAGAACGATTCGAGCGTACTAGAAGCGTAGAGTACAAAAAGCAAACTAGAACGAAAACAGTTTTAAATGAAGAAAACCAATTGGTAATCACCATGTCGGTCGTTGCAACACCGGAAATTAACATATATAATTCCTAGCATGCGCAGTTATATCAAGAACTTGCCAAAAATGGTTTTGAAAAAAAACTTTTTGTCAATGGGCACAAAATCAAGCAGCAGAAAACGAGATTTTTTTTAAATTTGTGATTTTGAAAAAATAAAGAAAAGCCCCATCGAGTTTTTATCAATCATTTTTAACGCAGATGGAACTTGAAAATATTTTCCATCGGTTCTTCATGACCGATTTACTTAGGGGTAAAGTATTTATAATTTTTGTGAAAATTACTTATAATTTTTTTTACCCCTAAGTCATACGATGAACGGTTCCCGAGATATGGGCCAAGGAACAGTCTTATTGGGTCTCCCGGTATACATACTCGACCTAATTTGATGTCTTTTGTTAATCATAATGAGCATGAATGTACTGGGATACAATAGTACATGATTTTGTTATTGATCCATTCTTTTTTGAAAATCGTATATTATGTATTTCTTGTGGCATTTTCCTACGGAAGATTTATGTATGTTTGAGTCCGTGTTTGCTTTGCTCTAATTTTCGGATTTTCTGCAATCTACTTGGTAAATGCCAATTTGATTTCTTCATTTAAAACTGTTTCTGGTCTAGTTTTTTATATTCTACGTTTCCAGTATGCTCTAATATAACAAATTTTGAGAAAACAGTTAGAGATAATGGCAAATTTATTGGCATCAAATTAAAGATAAAAGAATGTTCTATCAAAACGAGTTACTAGATACGGGATATTCCATTTTAAAAAATTTCGCAAAATTAAATTGAAAATATTATTTGAGTAACGATTTTGATCACCACGTATAAAAAAAATTGATTCTGAAATTTCAAAAGATAAAATCAACTTAGCCAAGGACTACATAGATAAAAAAAAATAAATACGTCGATGGTGAATATTAATATTTAAGTGAAACTTAATTGTTAATAACTAGGCAACGGGGGTTAATCAATTAGGGTTAAAGCAAGAGTCAAGTATGACTCCCATTTCGGAAAAAAAATATAGCTGGTTCCATTTAAAAAAATATATAAATTATGTACTACGTTTTTTTGGGACAACCTGTATCAACCAAACTATTTAATCTACTAATTTTTCTCAAATTAAATATGAAACATTTGGTTTGGAGGAAATTTTAGTAACCGGTCACCGGGATATCTTTTAATGAGGTCCAACAACTTAAGCAAATTTCAAACGAACAGTATTAGATTCTTACATGAGTTTAATAAAACCAAGTATCTCTGATACTATTGCAAGATGAGCTTAAATTATATTGTATCATAAAATTAAATCTGTTTGGTACTTTAGTCAGATCTTGATTTTGTAGTCCACAGGTGTTACGTAAGCTGAAAACAAATATTGTTATTTTTCCACAAGAATTGGTATGCTGGGCGCCATTGGTACACCTTTAAATTTAAGCCGGAAGATTTTAATCAGTATATTACATTACATTAAAGTTATTAAATTTGAAATATTTACTAAATACTAACTAAATAGCGTTAAGGCTTATGATTTTTACAAAGAAAATAAAAAGACCTGGAAGGTCGTTCTTGTGTCGAATTAAATTAGAAATTCAACTAATTAATATCAATTATTTAGGCAAATTGGCTTTAAAATATAAAAATCAGATCAACTAAACCTACTGAATTTCGAATGAATACACAAAAACATAGCCATCTGGTTCATTAGATCCGCATGATATAAAATTCATCAGTCAGTAGGTTTAGAGATTTATTTATTTAAAGCTTTAATAAAATTTATACATCATAATTAGTAGAGATCAGAACATTTGGCAGGAAAGTAGTTCAAAGATAAAGATTGAACTGACCAGTCAAGCAAGTAAATGTTGGAAACAACCAATAAAACTCTCTTTTCAGTAATAGATTCTGCTCAAAACGTTGCCACATATTTTGCAACATTTGAGGAGTAATTTGAAGGCTCTCAGTCACAATTCTTTTCCCCGAATTTTCAAGCGATGTTGGCTGAGTAGCATAGATTTTGCTTTTTATGTGACGCTACAAAAAAAGTCCAAAGGTGATAACTAAGGCGATTTTGGAGGCCATTCAGTGGTACTCCTTCTACCAATCCATCGAGCTCATAACGTCTGATCTAAATATTGTCGAAAACATAATGCAAATCAAAAAATAAGTAACAAATAATGTGGTGAGGCACCATTCTGTCCATCCTGGAACATTAACCTATTCGCAATGTATCGCCGATATGTAACTAAATAATTACCAAAAATACCAGCCCAAACATTTAATTTTTATTGCTGCGATGTGTGTAGCTCATGACAAATTTTGGAAATAGAATTTAATCAATATTGACAGTTATGACGATTTACTTCTATAGTTTACTACCCAATTTGCGAGTACTTTACGTAGGATTTACATAAACCTTCCCCAAAAACGCCACTTCTATGGGGTTTTCAATGTTGCATTTTTTATTGGCGAATTTTAATCTAAAAATGTGAATACATTCATTATCCTTAGAGTGTTTGTACTATTTTGCTTATACAGTTTAAGATAATTGAACTGTATAAGCAAAATTCAAATTATTTACGGTTCTCACGTCAGAGATTGGATTGTCACTTAAATGTCTAATTTTTTGAAGCTTATCTTGTTTGGAGCTTCATTATTATTTCTTATTTCTTTATTATTTTATAGGTCTTTAAAAGAGACCGCGAGACCCTTTAATCAGTTTTTGTTGTCTACTTTGGAAACAATTAATTACTTAAACGACAAATTAAGGGACAGTCAACGCGAGTCAAATTAAAGGTCCGACGATACCAACACAAAATGGGTATCTGGCAAAAAGGAGTCTTCCTGAAGAAAGTGTGTTCAGACGGAGTGCGTTTTTAAATTTTGTTACAATATTTATAAAAGGAATTTGTATAAAATGTATGCTTTTTAAAGAATTGTATGATTTATAGATTTAATTACATATAATTTTCTTTGTTCTCGCTCCATCCAATATAATTCCTCTAAGAAACCAAGCTTCATCCCTATCATACAGGGTGTTACAAAATTCGGTGCAAATATTTTAAGAGCGTATTGTTTGAGTCAAAATAAGACTTATTTTCCTATAAACATGTGTCCTAAAATGCCCTTCCTCAGAGCTACAGCCCACGCAAATTGCATGAAGAAAATCGATTATTTGAAACCGTGACTAAAGTTATACGTCAAATGCCGTTTTTTTGAATGCTCTTTTCATTTTTGATCCAAAGAATAGTGTGAATCCAATTTTAGGGGAGGATTCAGGGGCTTACCTTTTTGATGTCCTCTATCTTATATTTCTGATAAGAAATTTAAAAATCTAGCAATACCATCTAGTAAGCCATGAAAAATGTAACATTTTTGTCCCTTTTCCCAGTTTTCGAGAAAATCTGGTAAACGAAAGGGAAACATTATTTAACCCAATTAAACTATCAAATTAAAAAAAAAACAAAGTCGGCCATGATTGCTTTAATTTTTGTAAAATCAAATTAATTGTATCGAAAAAATGCAAGAAACGACAATTTTAGATGTTTTTATGGCTTACTAGATAATTTTATAAAGATTTTCAAATTTCTTATCAGAAACATAGGATATGGGCCATCATAAAGGTAAATCGCCCTAAAGCCTTCCCTAGAAATGGTTTTACATAATTTTTGGGATAGAAGATGTCAAAATCACCCGAAAAAATGGGAACTTGCAAATTTTTAAAAGATTTGACGCATAACTGTAGTCAGTGTTCCAAATAATCGGCTTTCCTTAAGCAATTTGTGCAGGCTGCAGCTCTGAGGGGGTGCATTTTAGGAACATGTTTATAGGAAAAAAAATCTTATTTTGACTCAAACAATACGCTCTTAAAATATTTGCACCGAATTTTGTAGCACCCTGTATTTAATGTTAATTTTATGAAATAGCTTATACCTTGCACGTGATTCTTGAAAAGAGCGCAACTTATGCCTTTTAAAACTGTCCCTTGTAGCTAAATATTTTCGTTAATTTTAGTTTGATGCAAGTGTCTCTGTCAAAACTATTTTTAGTAGAAGTCTCATTTTTCACATTACAAATAATCCTGATAAATACCTAAAGCAGAGAAACATAATATATTAACGTTTTTTGTTAAAAAGCTGGTGACTTCATTTACAAGATCTTCATTTGCCTATTCCCTCAACCCACAGATTTTAAAATTATACCACAGAAGAGACAAACAATGTTTTTCATTTCGATGAACAAATTTGTTTGTCTTTTATGTGATTATACAGTTTAAAGAGAGAGCTCACTGCGTAGCATATGCGAGCCACAAAAATTAGATAATGGAACACATATTTGGCAATAGTACTCTCGTCCTACTTTCTCGTCAATAAGCAGTAGAATTCATGGTGTATCGAATTCATCCCTTGGAGAGATCAGAGGCATATCCTCTCAGCGACGTCATCAGTCTCGGTGATTCACAGAGTTAGATGGAGAGCTAAGGATGGCTCCAACAGAGGCGCACAATAATAGACTTACTCAAGGTTAAGTTTAGTGTTTGGACCATTCCTGACACGTCACAGATATTATACCAATAATTCTGTAAATATTTAGGTAAAATATGACTATAAATAGTAAAAATTATTACTGTAATAGTAGGTAATATACACTCGCCGGCACAAAATTCCGCCACCCTGAAATATTGGCCAAGTTTGATGTTTTATAAATTTTTTATTTTTCATCAGATTCTCACGATTTTGCCGCCAGTTTTTAGATACATTTGTTGTGATTTTTTAAAATCATTTTGTAAAGTAGCATTTTTCGATTAGGCTATATTATACAGGAGTAAAACAAACTGTTGTTTTTTCTCGTAATTTTAAAAGACCCTGTAGGAAAATTAAGGTGGATAATTCTGTTTACATACTGTTCCTTGTAATCTTTGATGTATTCTAAACATTTCTATTCGTATTTTTTATTCATTCCATTATCTTATTTCTGCTGCGAGCTGCAAATTTTTTATTAAAACGCTGATTTGAAGCGTATTTTTATTAGGAGAAACAAATACTAGATATATCATAAAGTTAATTAAAAAAAAGCAATTTTAATAGCGTGTATTTCCTTGTTGTTGTTTCCAAAGATGTTGATCCCAAAGATGTTCTATTGGGTTGAGATCCGGGCTACATGCGGGCCATTTCAATCTTGGGAGTCCAACTTCATCCAGATATTCGCTCACTACATGTGCAACGTGAGGTCTAGCATTATCATACATTAATGTAAATTGGTTCCCAATGAATGGAACAAACGGGAAAACAACTTCTTGAAGGATTTCTTCAATATAACGGTGGGCGGTTAGAGCTCTATTTTCAATAAATACAAGATTGGTGCGTGCTTCGGTAGAAATACCCGCCCAAGTCATGACAGAACCGCCACGATATGAGATTTGTTCTGAAATGGTGCAGTCAGCATATCCTTCATTTCTACGTCTGTATACCCGCTCACGACCATCCGGCGTCCTTAAACAAATCCTGGATTCATCTGTGAATAGTACGTTTGCCCACTGTCCACACAGAGTCATGAATCAGTCACTCAAAATGCGATCTTGTAAGCCTCAGTCTGTGTTGTCGATGTTAAGAAAGTAATTGTGGACATCTTGCTGGCTTTCGTGAATAAAGTCCAGCTTCTGCTAAGCTTCTACGTATCGTTCTTTCACTTACACGTCTCCATGAAGTATTCGCAAGTAATTTTTTAGACACACAGCAGTAGATCTTCGATCTCTTAAAGAACTAATGGTGACAAAGTCATTATCAGCTGCAGTGGTCATTCTCCTTCTGCCAGAGCCTTGTCGTCTAGTAAAAATTCCCGTCTGTAAATACCTATTCCAGGCATCTCGAACTGTAGACCGCGGAAATCTCAGAGTACGGGCGACATAACTTTTGCTACGGCCATCCTCTATTAATGCAACAATTCTACCCACGTCTGCTGGAGTTAATACCATATTGACACACAACAAATTATAATAGTGACACTGTCAAACTTTATGTCACATTAATTCCGTCCTTAGCCAACGTCGATAATTTTTTACCGAAAACTTGACAGTAATTATCTAAAAATAAGCTTCAAATCAGCGTTTTAATAAAAAATTTGCAGCTCGCAGCAGAAATGAAATAATGGAATGAATCAAAAATCGAAATGTTTAGAATACGTCAAAGATTACAAGGAACAGTATGTAAACAGAATTATACACCTTAATTTTCCTACAGCGTTTTTTGTAAAAAGCTTGTTTCTTAAACCTTTAACCTTTAACCTTAAACCTTTCTCCTTAAATCACAACAAATGCATCTAAAAACTGATGGCAAAATCGTGAGAATCTGATAAAAAATAAAAAATGTATAAAACATCAAACTTGGCCAATATTTCAGGGTGGCGGAATTTTGTGCCGGCGAGTATATTTACATAGTATATTAATTGATATTTATTAGTAGTTAATTCTTTTTAAATTTTTTTTTCAAATTAACTAATATATATATAAATGAATATTAATTAGGATTTTATAATTTCCTTCTTATCTAAAATTTGCCCTAAACTGAAATTAAACTTAGACAAAGAAACGCCCACATTTCTAGATATTAAATATCGGTTATTATAAATAAAAAGCTCTCCAAAACTCAAAAATAATAAAGGTACAGCGATATTAACCTTCATAAAATACCCCGGCACACGCGGTCTTTTATTTTCTTTTCCTAAAAAAACGGGGGGAAATTTTAAATGCTAACTTGGTTTTTATTAAGCCAAAGTAAAATGTTACAGACTAAAAAGGCCGTGACATTTTTATAAAATGCGAATACAAAACCGAGCTAAATTAGGTGTACGTCTGTGCTCAGGATGCGTTAAGTGGAGTGTTTATGAAACCCAAACACTATTTATAACTAGAAAGACAAAAATTCACGTCCACTTATATAATATGCAGATACGAATTTTAATCCATATTTATTCTATTGATTGAAAATGCATAGAAATGGATTTATATTCGTCAGACAATTAAATAAGGTGCTTTTTTCAATAAGAGCTATAGCTACTGATTTAAAAAATAGGGCTAAAACCTTAAACATTAAAATACGCAACTCCAGATATTAAAATGTCTTTTACAGTATTTCTAAATTTTGGTAGAGGCAGGTCTCTTTTTTTTTGGAACAAATAATTAAAGAAACTTACTCCTTGGTACCCCGCGCATTTTTACAACTTAATAGCTGACAATGTTTAAGGATTAAGTTATGTTTATATCCGGTATATTAATCATGAACGCCACTGCGCAGCTCAAATTCTTGTATTTATTCGTGGTTTTTAAAATAGAGCCGGCAGTCCATTTATTGAGTCAAAATATATAATCTCTTAATATTTGTATACCGTCGGCCCTATATGCTATTCTAGTAATAATCCGAATTTCTTTTCTCTGCAGTCCAAAAAAAACCGTGTGGCGCTTCAGCAGATCACCAGAGCATATGATACAATTGAATACAAAAGGGAAAAAATAGGATTTTTTAACACTTATATGCCCACTATGCCAGATCATCTTAAAAGAAAACTATCTATTTAGTTTTGTGTTGGTCTAATAGTAGTTTATTTGCATCTATAAGATATTTTTCTACCAATTCTCTAATATTGTTTACCTAACACGATTTTGAAACAGTTTATGTAGAATTATATAAGGAACACAAAAATGGTAAAAGAAAAAGGGGTTGCTATTAAAAATGTTAGTAGTAGGTGCACTGGAAGTGTTTCGCTTTCATATACTCTAATTGGTAAAGGCAATATCAAATGCTCTTCGGTTTCAAATTGTCACCCTATATGTCTAGTATAAAATTTGTTATTTTGATTGTTTTTTCGGAGTATGGGATTTTTTTCATAATTGTTTTTGTTTTAAACAATTGGCGGTAATACTCCAGAAGTGGAAGTCGTAGCATTATTTGTTGTTTGTTATTTGTTATCTGTCGTCTGCACCACTAACATACTAAAACCGTAAAATAATATTTTCCTACAGAATTCGAATTAGTCGATCACGTACTCCTTAAGTAAGTCAATAATTTCAATATTTTCACCTGAATTGATCTTTTTCGCCAATCTCACTATCGTAGAAAACAGTGTGATAGCAATCGACACAACTTTTGTTTATAAGTGCAGCTTTGCCTAATATCTTATTGCACTCATACTGTGAAAAAGCCAGTCGCATTTTATGTAAAATACGACCCTGGTATATTTTTTTAGTATGAGATGTTGATCATTAAGTGTCTTAATCCTTAGACGATTTTAAAAGAAAAGGTTTAAATAAAGCCATATTCGAAATCCCTTAACTTTTAAGCTACAGGGTTTTAAAATCTTTAGAAAAAATTATTTTTTTATCCTAACCTTATTAATTTCTTAGATGTGTCTATGAAATTTAGCACACACTCTCTCAGTATCAGCAGCAATGTTCTGATGTAGGAGAGTTTTAAAAAATTTAATCAGTGACGTAAGTAATCTTTGCCGTATAATAAAAATTATTTTTATAATTATCATTTGTTTTAGGGTCAATTGGATTTCTTGAATTTATTTCGTCGGACATGCGATAACCACAGAAAAAAATAAAAACCTTTTTATGCATGATCATTTTATTGGTAAAAAAACTGATTTATCTTTAACATATGTAAAAACACAAACAAATGTAAATTAGTCCTATGGTTTGAACATTTGATGTGGCACTCGAATTACGAGACAGTTTTACCACTAGTCAAAACGTTTTCCATCTCCAGCCACCTTTGACCCATTAAAAAAAAATTAGAAAGAGCTTTTTTGAACTAGGTAATATATTAAAATCAAAATACCAAGGTTTTTACATGATATGACACCATTGTTACGGTACAAAAAATGAAGAGGTAAAGCAAATTTATTAAACCTTAATAATTAGAATTTAAATCGTTGGTAGGAAATAAGATAGATAATTCACAAAAAGTAGTGAAAACCATATGATCTTTTATACTTAAAATTTCATAAAAAGTAATATGAAACCACAGCTATAGAACTGCATAAGAAATGTTATCGCAACCTAGAGACCAAAAATTGCAATCCCACCTATATTAGATAGAGAGAGATGAAGTATGTAAATACCTGCCATGCCCAATATATTTTTTTTACGTTAGCGTTCTACGAGATACGTAGGCAAACCATTGCGATTACTTGCGAACTATTATAATTACGTAAGCCTTTAGTTACGAGATTAGATTAAAATTAACAAAAATAAATGATTATACTAAAAACTAAAATCTTATACAAAATCTTAAAATTACAGTGAGGATACTAAATGCTTTTCGTAAATGTAACCACTCATTTGAATCTGGCCCAAAGGGATAATACAATTTTCTAAACTCTGTTTTTTGCTTTTTTTCTTTAGCAGTTTCTTCCATTAAGGAACGAACTAGTTTCTTTGTTGCCGCTATGGATTCCAACTTCATCTCGCACAGTCGCACTGAAGCATATGGATACTAAAACAGATTTAAAAAGTGTACACGAGTAGCATAAATAATTTTTAAATTTCATTAATAATAAATTTACAATAATATTTATATTTTTTGTTTTAAATAATTACAACTCAGATGTAAAATAGCCTTTTTTATTCCAGTGAATTATGAAAGAAGTGGTCTTGCCTCTCTGGGATAGAACAAGTGTAGCAGTAACTGAAAAAAAAAATTAAACTGGCTTTATAGTGTCTCTGTAAGACAAATCATGGACAAAAAACTGTAAAAAAAGGGTTTTCGTACCATATGCAACAATAACTAGTTTAGCCACAGATCTTCATTTACTGCATCAGATTCATCATTAGCCCAATGTATATTGAAACAACCCTCTCTATTCAAAATAATGTGTTGCAAATTACGATATTCTTCTTCATATCTTATAATTTTTTCCTCACACTTTCTCCACTCTTCCTCTCCTAAATTCATAACTTCCTCCTTAATCAAATTTATAACTTTTTTATCAGATTTTGGATAATTATTTTTCCTGCGAATTCTCCCTTTTAGTTGTCGCCAAATCAACTATAGTCGGCGCGCCGAAAAGATGCAGTAATCACGTGAATAGCACGCGACAGTTAAAACGAAA
Source organism: Anthonomus grandis grandis (assembly GCF_022605725.1). Lineage (NCBI taxonomy): Eukaryota > Metazoa > Arthropoda > Insecta > Coleoptera > Curculionidae > Anthonomus > Anthonomus grandis. The sequence continues at coordinate 22,376,408 of NC_065546.1, forward strand.
TGCGTGTTCGAATACCAGTGAATACTGGAGAATTTTAGAGCAGGAGTTTTGGCGCGCGTATACGGTCTGATTATTTTTTAATTTGTTTGCGTCTCTTTTGTAAGTTTATAATCTGTTTATCTTTTGTGTGTATTAGTTTGTTTATTTGTTTTGAAAAATGGGTGACGTACCGACGTACCTGTGGGCCATCTTTTGAATTCGCCTCCTAAAAAACGAGCTTGTAAGAAACATTTTACGGTTTCTGAAAAGGAGGCAATTATAAATATGTATAAGGTATGTGAAGTAAATCATCCAGATTACAGCAAGACACAAAAAGTATCTTTTACAGCTGATGCAGCAGGTATGATATATTAAAATAGTCTTTACTTATCTACATATAAAAAACGTTAGTTTTAAAGTTAATTTTAGCTTAACTAAGCTAAAATAAACTTACAGGTAAAATAAAGCTAAATTAAACTAAAATAAACTAAAGTATATTCTACAAACATTGGGCAAACGAACATTGAAAACAGCATTCTAATTTGGCTCACGGTGCAGAAAATATTAAAAGTCAAAAATACGCCAAAAAAACTATATGCGTTTCAATTGACCAGCAGTTTTTTTACAATGTTTTTTATATTGTAAATACACTCACAAAAATAAATGGTTTTATGCCGTTTGAAAAAATAAAAAAATTAAATTAATTACAAAATAAAAAATGTAATGTAATTTCATCAGATGTTTCCAAAAGGAGTATCTATAATATAGTCAAAAGTTATGAAAATTCTCATACCTTTCAACCACCAACAAAGTATCATAGGACGAGAGCTATTTTGGATAACATTGATGAGCAAACAAAAAATGCTATCCGTAGAATAATCCATTCGTTATTCCTAAAAAATGATCCACCAACTGTCAAAAAGATTTTATCAGAACTTGAGAAAAATGAAGAAATTCCGAATTTTAAGGAAACAACTTTTCGACACTTACTCAGGGAAATTGGTTTTCGGTAAGTGGCAGATTGCCATATAATAAAGATTTAAAACAATTTGAGTAAAAAAAAAAACACAAAAGCTCACATAATTTTTTTCGTTACAGCTTTATAAAGAGAAGTCGAAATAGTATGCTTAAAGAAAGGGATGAAATAATATGCTGGAGGCGACGTTATTTACGATCCATAAGAAAGGCTCGACAAGAAAATAGAAACATTTATTATTTAGATGAAACATGGGTAAACGCGAGTCACACGGTTTCCAAAGTATGGACAGATACAACCGTAACCACCGCTAGAAACGCTTTTATCAATGGATTGTCCATAGGGCTAAAAGCTCCGGCAGGAAAGGGGAAACGGTTGATAGTTCTATATATTGGGTCAGAAGATGGCTTTGTTCAGGGTGGTCAACTAGTTTGTGAATCAAAACAGTTGAAAGATTATCACGAGGAGATGAAAGCTCAAGTTTTTGAAGAGTGGTTCGAAAAAATGTTACCATTATAAGTGTTATTGTGTTGGATAACGCATCCTACCATACCCGAAAGCTTGACAAAACCCCGACATCTGCCACAAAGAAAGGGGATATTCAAAACTGGTTAATAACCAAACAAATTCATTATGAACAAGATATGGTAAAGGCAGAACTTTTGAAATTAGTAAAAGAAAACCGACACGCAGATACATTTGTAGTGGACGAAATAGCTAAAGCTACCGGCCGAACGGTCTTAAGATTGCCACCATATCATTGCGAGTTGAACCCAATCGAACTGATATGGGCGCAGATTAAGGGTGAAGTAGCTCGGAAAAATTTCACTTTTAAATTTGCAGACCTTAAACCACTTTTTGATCAAGCAGTGCAAAATTTAATTCAAAAAAATTGGAAAAATGCTGTTGCTCACATTATCAAAGAAGAAGAACGCATGTGGACTCTGGATGATTTAATGGAAATTCAGGTGGAACCACTTATGATAAATGTTGGCGAAGATGACGATACAACTTTTTCAGATTCTGAGAAAGATTAGTCTTTTAAAGGCCTGTGTACCTGACTGTGTTTTTTTTTTGAATTATGAAATTTTGATTTATTAAAAATGTTAACACCCTTTATTTTAGAGAGAAAGCATTTTTAAACCTATGTTGATAATTAGTTTATTTTTTACATATATTTTTGTAAAGAATCCACCATTAAATTTTTGTGCAACAATAACGAATTACCCTGTATCTTACATTTGAAATATTATGTATTTACTGTAAATAATTAATAAATTATAGTAAATTCATATTATTTACAAGGTATAAAGGTGAGCGTAAATCAAAACTCACACGGTGTTTCATAAGAAATTTTTAAAATAAGCCCTTCCAGTGACCTAAATATCCATAATAATAAATTTCTAATAATAAAAAATAAAAATAATACTAATCGATAAAAATACATTTATCGTATAATTATAAAGACGTAAAAACCCGCTCGAAATCTACTCGTCTAATACAACAAAATGGATCGCGTATCGAACACTCGCTGATCACGCGCCAACCATGCGTTTTCCTTGGTGCATCTATTCGGCGCGTCAACTATAGATAGGATTAAATACACAATAATATGGAGGAAGACTGAGGACAGTATGACCATACTTTTTAGGTATGTTATCTACTACATACTGCCTTTCCTATGATTTGGTATTTACAACTTCCAATAATTGTTTCTTTGTATAAGATTCATGAAAATAGAGATCATGTTTTAATAAAAATTTCTCAATTTTCAATTTATGTGAAGATGTGTTTGGGATTTTCTCAGAAAGCCTTAAATAGCATGATGCATTATCTATAACAATCACACTGTTTTTCTTTAAATTTGGAATTAACGTCTCCTCAAACCAGGTTTCAAATATATCTGCATGTTTCGATGATAGTCCACATTGCACTCTTCTATTTTTTCGCCACACAATTTCATTTCATCTTTCACCCAACCTTCTTTTGAACCACAATGAATAATAAGTATCGGAGATCCCATGTTTGGTGGAACATCTTTTAGGACACATTTGTTAGAACTATCAGTCCAACCCTTTTTTGCCGTGTCATGTGTATTATACCAGGTTTCATCTAAATAATATATGGATCTTTCTTCCCCCTAAAATTATTTAATATTCTCCAAATATTATATACGCCACCCGACAATTCGAGTACTTTCCATTATAGCAGCCCTTTTATTAACCATCTGAAACTTAAATCCAAGTTTTATCAGGTATCTACGCAAGGTTGAGACTGAGAAATGCTTGTCCCTTGCCGATAAGGTGTCCTTAACCATTAGAAATTTGGCAATATCCATGTAAGGTCCCTTTGATTGTCCTGCATCTTTCCCTTTTTTCCTGTTAAAAACGCTATTTTTTGCAAAGCACTACAATCATTTGTGATATGAGTATCATTCCTTAGGTTGTTATAGAGATTTAAACAAATTTGTTTGGCGTCTGTACTTAAACAATTACTTTTTAAGACCCCTTGATTTTTTCCTGTAGCATTTACTTCCCTGGCTTCTTCCTCTGCTTCTTCAACAGTAGAAAATTAACCATTAGAACTATCTGAGTCTAAATCACTGTCCAGATCACTCTTATTGTTTTCACCACAAATATTATTGTCTTTCTTGTGCACCTACAGTCTCCATAAGCCGGCACAAACACTGTCCTCTTCATTTGCCAAATTTTCCTGCCTATTTTCCCAGGGTCGAAACATTTTAAGATCTTTAAGTATAATATCAAAACAAATCCACAAACCCAAATAAAAAAAACACACTTCCTCACAGTAAAAACTGTAAAAAATTTAGATGAATAGAGGCCAAATTCTAAATTCTCCACTTTCATAAACGTGTAAAAAAGCAAAACCGGCAAAACACATCAAATAATAATCTCACATAACCCCCCTCCCAACTATTAAAGGTGATCGACCCATCCAACAGAACTATTTGAAAGGCGATAGACCTATCCTTATAGATCTCTTTAAAAACACGACGAAAATAATACAAAAACAGCCCAAAAATTTATCTTGCCCCGTAATCCTCAAAATCAGTGGGATAGAGAGAGATACACAATCACTTGCACAGCCTAAAGTAGGAATCGCCAGATCGCAGGTGTTTTATCTTTATTTAATAGACTAGCTAAAAAGAGGTGACAAGTCTGGGAGTGCTGGGAGTGTTTAAAAAAATTTGTAAAATGCTTGGATTTTAGTCCGCGGTCAATTTTTTTATTTTATTTTCTTGTGATATTATTTTCTTTTTAAAAATGGACATTTTCGAAAGAAAAATAAGAAAATAGTGTAAAACATGGAGTTTTACGTATATTTAGAATGATTTCATAGATAAACTATATAAAATTTTGCCATTTAAACATGTATATCATGCGACAATAAATACAACACAGACACACGGACTACTTAGTGCGGCATCTGCGACACATGCCGATTCTAATAGAGATCACAAAGATTCTAATAGATCTCTGAACTGGACTTTACTAACCCGCTTACCTTATACCAAGCCTGCATATTAATTGTATGATAAGCCCCCAAATATACCATATAAATTTCATAGATTATTTTGTAAACAGATAATAGTTTTAAGAGCTTTACTTAATATCAACAATTAAAAAAATGACAAACCGTTTCCAAATAAATTTGTTTTATTTTTTTTAGAAGCACTTCCTACCACTTAACTCGCGTTTTTGAATTAGCTGTTTGATTGCCATTGTTTTGTTTATAATTACATTTTTAAATAAACGTCTCGTTCTGAAATCAATCTTAAACGAGAAAATCTTCTACGTCATCATCGCTAAATCTCTAATAGCATTGAAAATTTCGCCAGTGATTAATTAGAATTTTGTGTTTTTATCACCAACACTTTAACAACAATGAAATAAATAATGTTCTGAGTTTTATTTACTTCCACTTCAGAATCTATAAATATAAAATTTAACGCCACAAGTTGCACAAAATCGATTCCACGTTAAAGTTAACGTAAGAAAGTGTACGTCAACTATTCTTTAAAGCACGACGTCTACGTACTCACGTTACACTTCATTTGAATATTTTTGTAAGCCTCGTGTATATTGAGGTTAGTTTCCATACCTAAAAAAAAAAACTTTATCAGATTAAAGATGGTAAGCTGTAAACATCATGTAATCAGTCAAATCTTAATAAGTATTAAAATTCAAAGAACAAAAGGGTTAAAAAAAAGTCTAAAAAGAAAAGCAAACGGATGATTGTACTTAATTAAAGGGCTAGAGAATGTGATGACATAAACTGACTTCATGACGTGTGAAAGCCTTACGAAATATGGAAAAAGATGATATGGATTTAATTTTGAATGGCATTTTTTGATATTGTACATTCTAGAGCTTTGTACTATCTTAGACTATGAAGTTGGAACACAAAGAGTTAGTGTACAGTTCTATGATAAATTCGATGCTTCCCGTTCCTAAATAGATAATTATGAGATGGCTTTTTTCAATTTGCCAATACATGCTTTCGAATTAAAAAATTGGATTCAAATATTAATAAAAAAAATCTCAAATAACGCAATTCTCAGCAAATAACTTATAGTTATTTTTTTTTAATGGAAAAATATGCTCAAATTAAGTAGCACAAACTCAAACCCCGGCATATCGGAGATGCGACTCAAGAGGGCTTTCTAAATACAAAATTTTTTTAAAAAAGAGGCCAGTCCCATGTTAAGGACTTGTCTACAATGGATCCTAAAAACTTAACAGATTCGATGATGGCTGATAATAAAGTATAAGCTGATATTATGGATTACAAAATGTTTCAACGAATTTTCATATGAGAAGTCGTTAAGGCACAAAAAATTAAATTTGAGTCGTACTTTTTAATGGTGACTAGGTCATTTGATGCGGTTCTACGGCATTCCTTATAAGTTAAGTTACTTCAAGTGAAACATATACCATCTCCAAAGAGACACTCAGAGAGACATATCATTTCTAGAGAGTAGAAATAAAATAGACCTAGAACAGAACCTTAAGGTATCCCATATTCTTTCGGCTTATAAAAAGATAGTCATATCAACCCTTAGCTGCTGAGTTCTGTTATTAAGAAATGAACTTGAAATATTCAAGAGGCATTTATTAAGATATTATGATTAAGAGAGACAAAAACTTAAGAGAAATTGCAGATAATCATGGTAGGACGGGAAAACAAAGCATGGTTGATGTATTTGTTAATCAAAAATCCAAATTGATAGGGAGTAAGTATTTTATATTTAAACAAAAAAGAAAGAAACCGTTTTTTAACCAATCTTTTGATGATCTTGGAACGTAGAAAAAAGTATAATTTTTCTAAAATTCGAAACTTACACGGTATGACCTGGTTTATGCAATCGAATAATATTAACCGCCTTCAGGCAGCTTAGAAAAGCTCAATTTTAAAGTAAATTAGTAATTTATTTATATAATTTATTTGGTACGATGACTTAAGGTGATTTTTGGCAGGTTTTTTGAGATATTTTTGGAGTAAGCCCATCTGTTCTATATGTTGTTTTATTTCTAACATCAGTTATTATACTGCAAAACACTGCTAATACTATGGGGGTAAAAAAGAAAATGTATACATTCTTATTAGAGAGATATAAAAGTGGAGCAGTGGCAAAAATTAATTGTTTTAAAAAAAAATTGAAATAATCGTTAGAGAAATAATCATTTAAAGGAATTCAGGTGAAGTTGGGATAAGCCAGATGAACAAGCCTTAATGAAATAAGGCTTGTTTCATTTCTTTATGTCTTCCTACCGCCACTACCTGCTTTGGACCGTCTTATTATAATAAATGGCAGCCCGTACAGTTCTATGATAAATTTTACTGTAAGGTCTCACATAACTATCAGAGGTCCGAGAAGTGAAACAATGAGCGCAGGTTCGTTGCAGATACCTTAATGGAAAGGCTTCGAAAGTCAGGCTAAATAATAAATTAGTAAATCTAGAAAATACAGTTTTAACATAATCAGAGAAAAAGTTTAAATCATTTGTTTAATAGGTATAAGTGCTTAAATTTTCAAAAATATAAACCAGAATTAAAAACACTACAGTCAGCGAATTCCCGATTAAAAGATGACGCGACATGGTATATAGTAGTAGAACTAGTTTTAGTTATTCTGGTGCGAGAGTTAATATGCAAAACCATACCGAAGTAATAATGAGGAAAAGTAATTTTGGAACAAAATCACATTAGATAAATTAATATTGAGATATCCAAATAAAATTAATTTACTTTTTAAAGGCTTTTAGCAAGTTTAATAATTTTTAGCAGATTATCTGTACAACTGCGTCGGGTGTCCTGTAAATTCAAATAATATAAAGGTCTTAAGAGAATTATGGTAATAGAAAATTCAATATTTTTCAGATAATAAATTATCAAATGTCGTTACTGCCAAAAAATCTCTGTTAGTAGATAATATCACATCATGAGATAAATTACTTCTATTAAATCTAGTAACTATAGTTTAATTTTGAAAAAATACAGACTCATTTGACCACTGTACCAAAAACCTGTGAGTTGTACCAAAAATTTCTGGAAAATTTAGCTGTTTTACTAAAATAATTTATTTGTTTAATATTTTAAGGACTAAATATTAAAAAAAAAGACACTGAGTTTACTAACATCGGTCGGTTTTTACAGAGGATTATACAAAGTCTATTAAATCGACCTTTCTGATAATACTAAAAACTAAGAGAAAAAGAAAGAAACCTTAAGGGAGCATAATACGGTTTAGTCCTTCTGCTACTTCTTAAAAGTTCTTTACGTTATAGTGGATGGTGATAACTTGTTAGTTGACCAAGAGATCGGTGCATACTCCATTGACAAGCTCTTATATAAATCGTTGGAATTTTTATTCAAAACACGTTATTTAGTTTATGAGGGCACTTTATTTGAGACTAACAATGATTAGCTTTATATTATTGTTGCTTAGTCATGAGTTATTAAAGGAATTTTTAGCGGAAAATTATTTCTTTGTATTGATATTCTTCCTGTACGTGGCGGATTTCTTGTGTTTCGTGGATTGATCATGCCAGAGATTAATTAGGGAGACTCAGCTACTTAATTAATTGAATTTTAAGTATAACTATAAGAATAACCTAAGTTGGCATTTTAATTTGAACATTTAAATATCTAATCCAAGAAAGCTGCTTTTATTTTCCTTACCTGCACGCCTGCACATCCTATTTATAACGGCTTTTACGATACTAACTTTGAAAATTTTAAATTGGCTCTATCTTGTTTTTTATTTTACAAGGCCTTCCACAAAATCTAATAACCGGCACACTTTCAACAGGCATTTTAATAACCAACACTAAAAATTTATTACATGCAGTACGGCACTCCAGAAGCTCTTCTTATATTTTCGGGGTTATTAATTTAGAGATATTAAGTTTTCGGAAAGCAGAAAATGAAATAGAAATACGGCGAAGGAGGAGACGCAACAAAATGTTTGAGAGCGAAAATTCAGAGTTTACTAATCCAATTTGGGAGGGTTGTTAAAATTTGTTTTTAGGGAACGGTCTCCCCTATTTTAGAACTGTTGCTGAGAACATTTTTATCTGTAATGGATTATCAATGGCTATATAGATAAAATAGGAAGATATATAGAAATAACCTGTTAAATAATTTCAATAAATCTCAAATAGAGAAAGTAAGCAGAATTTTTTTTTCAATAAAAACGGGATTCAATAAATAATTTCAAACTAATCGACGCATATCTGAAAATGTAACAGTTTATGATTTGAACGATATATAGATAGGATAACAAAAATCTACGTGCACTAATTAAATTTGTAGGTAAGTACTATTTAAAGCAGCTTTCTTGGACAGAAAATTTAATATGCTAAACAAAATGTCTATACTTTCTATTATTTGTCATCGTCATTAGGGCTAAGAAAAACAAGAAAAAAAACAAATTATAAAACTTTGATAACAAGTTTATAACCAATTATTAGAAAATGAAATTAAGTAAATACATAATTAAATAATGAAAAACATGTTTCATTTAACACATCAAATTAATATTAGTATAAAACCATCTAAGAGTATTTAAACTTTTGTTCAACCAGATCTGTCGAATACTTTGTAAATTTTGTTGGTAAATTGCCTTTTTTCAATTTATTTTAACCCTAATTTTTAGACTTATAGACATAAATATTAAATTTTTTAATAATTATTACAGATTTCTTTGACTCCGATTTATTTATTTATTTCTCAAAACAGTAAGATATATATATACTGTATATGGGGTGCGTCGTAGTATAATAAAACCTAATTCCAAAATATGATTACAAATAAAATTAAAAATAATTAAGAAATTATTCGATAAATAAAATATTAGGTAAAAAGTCATTGCCAAAACCAAACAGATACAGTGAACTAATTAGAATAACATAAAATAAAATTAATCTAAAACTAAACTATAAAAAAAAACCAAGAACGGAAAAACTGAGGGTACAAGACTCACAATAGTGTTGCCTGGAAATTGTCTAGTGAAATGAAAAGGGTCACGAAATAATTATTATGAGAGTATACCACATTTCTAGCCCTTTGATTGTCCGGAGCCTTGGTAAACTCTCAAACAAGGTACTGGTATGTGATGGAAAGGTCAAGGTGTAGAATATCAGTAATTTATAGAAGTATAGCGAGAAGATTGAAATGATTTTGAACTTAGCAAATAAGGCAGCGGCATGAGTTATCCACTCAGCACCATCAATTATGCGTAGTATGCGTTTTTCCAATAGGAATAGTCTATTAATTTCGGTGGATGATCCTCACACAATAATACTGTAGGAGAGTCATCTCATAACATATGTGTGCACCTAGAGAAGAATTGCGTTTAAATTAACTCCTTTTTTTAAATTAGATACCGCGGAATATGAGGAAGCCAATTTGTTGGTCAAATAATAAATATGATGGCACCATCTTAACTTGTAATCAATATAGATAAGTAAAAATTTTGCAGATTAAAGAACTTGTGATTAGTTCGAACCAGATATGATTTAGGATTGCAATCAATGACCCGCGGGTTTTCAAAACTGATCCGGGCTGATTTTTGGAGTTTGAGTATTAGGCCGTTCATGACAGATATGAAAATTTGGAAAGTCACTATTTGCTATCTCTGTAAGTTTAGACTCAAACAAGTGGCAAATTGTTAGTAAAATATCAGCAATTTAAGAAAAAAATGTTTATGGTTCTAGATAATCGCTTAAATCATTATAAAACAACAAGAACAGTAAAGGTGAGATTCCGCCTTGTAGAACTCTGTATTTAAAATTCTACATTTTTGACCTGTATTTTAAGAATTAATCCTGATTTAGATGTAATTTAAACCAATTGGCTTCTATCAGATACATACGATATAAGCCAAATTAAAGCAGGTCACCGTATGCCAATAAGTTTATGATCTAGAAGGCTCTTGTTGACAAGATCGAAGGTCTTGAATAGATAAGGCCTAACAGTTTCACATCTGGTAATAAATATAATTGAAGCTTTCACAGAGTGCGGTTTTAGTATTATGCATAAATCTAAAAAAAAAACAACTTGTGCTTTATTTCCATAATAGGTGAGATTTTGTTTTTTTGCTATGATTGAATAAGCCTAAACATCAACTTATTTGGGCCACTCAAGACATTCATATATAGAAAAAAGAATAATACCAAAGTTATAATTTGAAAAAACTTTGTTACTGCACAGTCCATTACCAAACTAGCTATTATCGAAACTCCTATAGGAGTTCTTAATGTTCTTGTGCAACAAATGTGCAGAACAGTTTGGGTAACAAATGTGCAAAACAGTCCCTTTTAATGACTGGGAAATTTATATTAGCTCACTGCTCATGCAATAATTCTCATGAATGAAAAAAGGGATTTCGCCTTCGTGTAACGTACAAAATTTTTCTTTACGCACTAGTGCGTAAAAGGTTGTGAAAACACAGCAACACAGGTCAAAACATTTAAAACGCTTTAACAAAGTCCCTTTTTCTGCGTAAGTTAATAGCGTAACCATACCCTAATAACACAGAAACGTACTAGGAACATGCCAGAAACATTCGCTTGCGACAATAGAAAACATGCCAGCAATACCCTATTTTCTTACAGATGTACCACAAATGTTTCTGGCAGTGACAGTGTCACCTTTTTCAACGTCTGTATGACTTCTTATGTGGGATGTTTCTGCGACATTTTAGAATTTCGTATGTATGTCTTTAGTACATGACATATTTGCTGTGGAAATATGCCTTAAATATTTCATTTAAAACATTTATAGCAATGTTTTTGATTTAGATTTTATTAAAATAAAAATCAATATTTTTATCGATAGCATTACATTTATTTTGTATATACTTTTATAATATAACACATGGCAAAAGTTACACCTATCTTACATAAATATATTTAATTTTCTTTATCTTAGATCTAGGGGAATAAGAAGATAAGGGAGAAAGAAATGAAAATTACACCGTTGAAATCTGAAATATTAAATCACAGATTAATACTTCTATTCTATATTTTTTATTTTATATTCTTCTAATATTAAACCGCATCAAAAGTATTAGAACACTTTTGCATCACGTTGTCGCGTTACACTAACAAAATGCCAAAAGCCGCCATTAAGCCGGTGAAAACCGGTGATACAAACGCTGCCTAGGACCCGTTCACAGCGACATTGCAGTTAGTGCTGCCAATGTAACTCTGGTGTCTTTTAGTTTCTATTCAATAATTAAAAGATTACAATCGTCATTTCTATGGCTGTTCATTTAAATATTTTTGGCATAGTTTTCCAAACTATGTAGAGATTTAAACGAAATGTTGTGGTCAAGTGATAGTATATTATATTTTTATTTATAATTTTTAGACAATACTTAGTCATAGAATATATAAAATAATTTATTTGTTACATAATATATATAGGTATAGAATTATTGTTCGCGCTCATGGATTTTTTTTTGTGTTTTTTTTAATATTTGTACCTCAAAAACCTATGATTTCAAACATTTTGATTTTTTGTTTTATGACAGCTAAAAGTTTCACACGAATCACATGAAAAGATATTAGCGTGGTAATCAAAAACTACTTCCAAGCCGTGAAAATCGTATGGTTTTAACGAAAGTCTATTTCAAATGTTGAAAATTCAGATCACAACATATGTCGATCGCAAAAAGTTAAAATGGCTTTAAGTTCCAAAACTCTCTTAGTATTTTAATACAAATTTTTGTGGGTGTCCAGGTTGAACATATTGTTCGAATTGAAGAGATTTTAAAAATTTACAATTGGTCTGGAAATAAATAGGTCGCTGTCGATCGATATATGCGGCGTTCTCGATATCGTTGTCAGCTCTCGATCAAACCCTAGTTTAACGCATATTTATAAAAAAGAATATGAACTTTTCAAAATTTATTAGGTAGTAAGTAATGTTTAAAAAAGAGAAGTTACAATTGTAAAACAATATAAAAGTCTTAATGCATTATGTAGTTCAAGACACGTCAAATTTTATTTATCTAAAATATTGACTTACTAGGTAGATACTAGGGTTATACAATTAGCTGAGTGATCTGCTATCGATGCATCTCTTTTAAGTCATTTGGCATTAAAAAATTTTAGTGACTCATTTTTAGTTTTAAGCATTTTAGTCTCTTTTTAGTGATTGAGTTTTAGTCGCTGATAATTGCCAATTTTTTTTAGAATTAAGTTTGGTGCTTTTTTTCCTTGTTGCTAGTATGAGTTATCCGTAATAGGATTCTTTGAATTTCTAAGTTATAGACCCTAGAATATAGCGCCTGTTACTGTAGATAATAAAGATTTCGTCGCCCACATCGCTAAAAAGGGTAAGTGGAAATAGGATTTTCAGATTAGACATTAAATAATTATTATAAAAATTTAAAGAAAGTTGTTAATAAAAATATACAAGATAAAAAACGAGAGTTTTATAAAAGCAAAATTTGTAACTCTAGGAATAGAATAAAAATTCTTTGGAACATTACAAATGAAAAGTTGGGCAGACAAACAAAAAATAATAAAGATTCCATTATTGCCATTACAGATTATAATAAAAAAAACTGCAGAGTTGTTTGGAGACTATTTCGCCAATTCATTAAATATTAGATTATAGATTATAGATAATTCAAAATTAAGTAATAAAAATTATAGTGTTCCACAACAATATATAACAAATACTTTTTATTTTAGGCCTGTAAGCTTAGACGAAATCTCTTTGGTTGTAAAAGGTTTAAGAAATAAATTTTCCAAAGGACTTGACGAGATCCCAGTAAACATTTTAGAACAGTGTTGTGATTTAATTTCGCCATACCTGGCGTTATTAATGAACAATTTTGTGGCCGTATATCCCACATAGTTAAAGTATTCGAAAGTTATTCCGGTGTTTAAAAAAGGTGGTCATCCTAATGAAATTGAGAACTACAGGTCCATTTGCATTTTAAGTAGCTTCTCCAAAATATTTGAAAAGCCTATGTATGATCGATTAGTACGGTTTTTTGATAAATATAATATTCTATATTATTCGCAACATGGTTGTTGAAAAAATATGTTTATTGAAACAGCTTCTCTTAAATTAATTCAGTATGTCTGGGATATTGAAAAGAGATTGAATGTAGTGGCTTTTCTGTTTGACCTATCTCGAGCTTTTGAAACGATTAATCCGATTTTTATTAAGCATAAATTGGAGAGATTATGAGTGCTAGGTAGAGTATTGAATTGGGTTATATCATATATGACAGATCTTTAATTGTAAAAGTGGGTGATGATTTCTCAAGTCAGTAAAACTGCGAACTTGGAACTCCACAGGGTGGCACTTTGGGGCCGTTGCTTTTCCTACTATATGTTAACGATCTCTCAGAATTCATTGGCGATGTTAAATTGTTCATGTACGCAGACGATACTACTATTGTAGTTACAAGAGAAAGTATGGAGGAAGTCGAATTCAAAGCCTGCTCTATTATAAAAAAGTTTAACGATTGGTGTGAGGGAAATCGCCTTATATAAATTTGGAAAAGACAAAGAAATGCATAAGTTTCTCAAATAATGTGTTGGAGGCTCAGACTTTTTCTGTGGTTTTGGATACTGTTTAAATTGTCTGCGAATCGTCAGTTAAGTTTCTGGGATGCATAATGGACCAAACCAGGACTATCTTTTCTTTCTTAAATTGACGAGATATGCAGCAAACTATCTAGACTGTATTGTTTACCCTTAAAAGGCATTTAGGAATAAAGAGTCTACTGTACCCTCTCTTGACCTCACATGTTGCTGTTTGGGGTAATAGATCAGAGGTACAAAGGGTATTTGTCAGAAAAGATTTTTGAGACTGATTTTTGTTTTGAAATATAATGAGAGCTGCCGTGAAACATTTAAAAAATATAATATTTTAATGTGCGAGGTTGAAATATCTAGGTAAACTTTACAGTTTGGCCTGTAACTTTAAACTTCTTAAACTAGGACCCATTATCAAATTTTTAGAATCTACTCTATTAGGCGATCTATTTGTGCAACCATCTATAGCTCCTAATGTTATTCGCTTTAATTCATTATATAATTTTTAGAAATCTTATGTTTCGATGAAATTATTATAAATTTGATAACTCATCTCTATAGTAGCGTTAATAACCTACCTCTATAAAAAGGCACCCTCGAAGGCGAAGCTAACAAGTAAAAACTCCGTATTATTATGCGTATCGGCGAAACCATTAAGGGTGTTTTTGTCTAACGACTTCGTATGTCGCTGGATCGCAGGAAAAACCATCCGTCAAAAGGTTAAAAGTAGTGGAAGGCAGCACATCAAAACAACTATGATTGATCGCCGACTTGTAAAGTCGAGGGAAATAGCGGAAAGGAGAACAAACAACACCGAGATATGAGTAGTCAAACATAACGACAACGCTGTTGCTTACAGCACAGTTTCTAGGCGCGTTAGGGATTATGTATTATACCGGGGAGACTTTAAAGAAAGAATATTCATTATGATAAAAACATTATTTTAAATTAATTGTCATATGAGGGAAGAGGTTTAAGCTGCATAATAATGACCAAATTTTAATAAAAATATTATACACTATGTTAGGCACAATTTCATATTTCATTGCTTATATGTTCTAGCTATACCGGGTGGTGCGTCGCCGAGCGGAACATAGGAAATCCCATGTAAATTTTAAGGGGATCAATTATTGGCTTCCCTTTACATTTTACAGAAAAAATGTAAGACAACTTTTTGAAGAGACCAATCTCGCAAACCCTCGTGCAAAATTTTAATAAGCGAATCTTGAATTATTCAATTAAATGTAATTGCAAAATTACCAAATTTTCTGTTCAGGTAAAACCAGACACCAGCAAACAATTTGCTATAAGGCTTTGTCAAATCTGATGCACAGCCGAATACAAGAAATGTTTTTTTTATGTTTTATCAATCTCACAACCATACATTCAAAGTAAGACACGTTAACATTACTTTTTATGTAAACTTTTATTTAATATAACGATGAAGTTAAACCAATAACAATTATTATTATCGATTATTAAAAAAATCATTTTATCATACTTAGAATTTAATTAAACCAATAGAAGTATCTGAAATATTTTCAATTTATTTTCCCATCAAGCCTATCTGATCCATTTCAACCATTAAACCTTTTGTTAGTAAATTCGAGTCCAAAGACATTGCAATATATAATTGTAAATGTGTAACTCAGAAGATCGAAAATAGATCCGAAAAAGGTGAGAACAGAACTCTTAATATATTACTAAGTGTGGGAAAATAAAATAAAATAAAATAAAATAACTTTTTTAAAAATATTAGAGAATTACATAAAAATATCAATTAATCAAATGTTCAAACAACCCCCCATTAACAGCTAAACAATATCCTAACCGATCATAAAATTCATTTCTAACGTTACTAAGTTGATATTGGGAAATTTTATTACATGCTAACGAAATAGCGTTTTGTAACTGATTTAGATTCTTAAACTTTACACTTTTATAAATGACACTTTTTAAATGACTCCACAAAAAGAAGTCATTCGGTGAAAGATCAGGTGACCTGGCTGACCAAAGTATCCGGTACCGTGGACCACCAATAATATTGCAGTTAAAAGCATTTTCCAAGCACTCTCTAACCATACGGGCATTATAGGCCGGGCAACCATCCACTTGGTACCAGATCATTTGATCTTCCTGAACAACTTCTTCCAAGAAGGGTCCAATTTGATTTTGAAATAAGTCCAAAAAGGTTTCAGCTGTTCAGGTTATAGTCTATAAAAAAAGGTCCAATGATATGGTGTCCGAAAATCCCCACGAATACATTCGTTTTTTGGGTATATTGTGTCCGAGTATGAACAAAGCGATGTTCATTTTCTTGGCTCCAATATCGGCAATTCTGAACATTTGGTTTATTGTTAAGGGTAAATGTACATTCATCGGTAAAACAAATATTTCTTAAAAAATTCCTATCATAATTTGCTCTTTCTATCATTTCAAAACAAAATGCCATTCTTCGCTCTTTATCTCCTTCCTGCAGCTCTTGATCTTTTTCGAATTTATACGAATAATATTTGTGTTTTTTAAAGTGCGCAATACCGTTGTATGACGTTTATTTACCTCTTGCCCAAGAACCCTCGTACTAACCATCTTGTTTTCCTCCACACTCAGTAGAATATTCAGGTCTCTGTTCTCTCTTTCTTCGGCTCTATTTTCGATATCCTTACGGTACCTTTGGACTCGAACTTATTGATAATACGTTTATTAGTTGAAATGGACGGAATGGGCTTGGTGGGGAAATAAACTGAAAACATTTACTGATAAACAGATACTGCTCTAAAACTGTTTCTCGCATAATGCCACTATGGCTATTTTTTCGTCGATTGAATAATTCATACTTGTTTTCAAATATCGACTGTCACTGATTTATTGACACTTTTCCTCACGTCAGTGACAATATTCAATTTACTGGTGCTTGTTTGGTTTTACCTGAACCAAAAATTTGCTAATGTTGCAATTACATTTAATTGAATAATGATGAAACTTTGCACGAGGGTTTGCCAGATTGGTTCAAAAACTTATCTTACATTTTTTCTATAAAATGTACAGGGAAACCAATAATTGACCCTTTTAAAATTTACACGGGTTTTCCTATGTTCCACTCGGCGACGCACTACCCGGTATGTCCTCTATGTTGAGACATAGTATTGTGAGAACTGCAAGATAAACGACTTGATGAGTTGACATGACGTGCCCTTTTTCTACAGGTAAGTCGATGACATAATTACGGATATTCTAAAGTCCAATTCTGACAAAATTCTAAAAAGACACAACTCGCTATTAAAATTTACTGTAGAGAACGAAAATGAAATGAATATACCATTTTTAGATATAAGAGTAATTCAAGACCAAGAGGGTAATTTAAAAACAAATTAATATCACAATCCAACCTTTTTAGAAAGATTTTAAAATTTCTATTCTGAACACCCTTAACAACAAAGATTAATATTATTAGTGATTTAAGCGACAGATTTAAGACTATAAAACTAAGAATTTCACAAACAAACGCCAATTATGTCAGAGACGTTCTAATAGAGAATATTAGAATAATAACCAGCATCTCTAATTAACAAAATCCTAAATTATGAAAAACAACAACATACTTATAAGCTTTTCCAAATATGTAAAAATACACACACACTAGCAAATTGTGCCAAAAAAAAAACTTTTACAAGAAATAAGATTTTAAACAAGAATCTAATTCTATAAATAAAAGAGCGGATATAGCCTTAACATAAATACTTTGCATTGCCTTAGCAACGCAAACCTTAATTTATTTCACCACTAAAAACCTAAAAATATTTTAGACGGTAGATCCTAATATTACGATTTACCTCCTTATACTATTCTGTATATTTTCTGTTAACTTCGGTTATTTTATGTTTTTTGACAGGTCAACCTCCTATGAAAAATTTAATATTTTTGTATTTAGCCAAGAAGTCACAGTTGGATGTGAGTATTATACTATTTTTTCTTTTTTTTAAATTACATCAATTTTGGCAGCTTTGGATCTTTTGTTTTTGTTTGTTTTTTTTTACTGCGGAAAATCAATTTGACTTTTTACCGTTTTTATTGTCTTTTATTTATTTTTTCACTTTCTGTGTATTATTTTTATATTTATAGCTTTATTTTATAATTGCATATTTATTGACTTTTTATTTTTGGGTTTACAAAAAAAGACCCTGATGATGCAAAAATAAAATTGCGAAACGTTGGCTAACGAATAAAGTGACTTAAAAAATTCCGATCTCCTAAACCCACAAAAAACATATCATCTATTAAGATCGCTACTTCCACCCATCGTTATGCCAAGCTTACTGTGTGAGAAAAGTAAAGTTTGTCTTTAAAATTTTATTAGTTTCCCGATTATAGATATGTGCAGGCTTGCTCCTTGCCAATTTAACGCATTTTGTGAAACATCATTCTTCAGTTAAATTTGGCTGGTCTGATTAGAATGTAGCCTTATAGTGGATTAAAAGTCATCCTTTACTGTTTAAAAGCTTAAAACTCTTTAGGCAATCTTGTCCGGCAGATCCGAGATCAAAATGCTTCCCAATAGCAAAGTGGTTTCAAATCAGTGGTGCGGAAAATCCTGCAGATTGTCTTTCCCGTAGTTTGGTACCTAATCAGTTACTTGAACTTTATGGTCTTCTATGGTTAAAATTATCTCATGAACTATGGCCGACCACTTTAAAGTTTGACCAACATAATAATCCGACTGCGCTCCAAGGAGAACAAGTTACTTGTAATTTGACCATGTATTGCTGTAAAGGTTTTTCTCTAAAACCATTCAACGCATTGTAGCCTATTGCTTATGATTTTAAAATAAAAGTTTAAAGAAACGGTTACTTTCATTGTCTCTTATTCATATATTCAAGTGTTGATGACACCTATCTAACTATCTACATATATTATTATTAAATTTATTCAAGCAAAAAGCTTTTTTGAGGAGAATAAATGTCTTGAAACCAATATACCTACCCTGAAACTTTTTAGGTAACTTGCTCGATCTTAGGATACTTATAGAATCCACAGGGTGGGCGGACGCCTGCGCCATTCTGATTTGCCGTCTCGTTAATTATTGAAATGTTATATACGGGGTGTTACAAAATTCGATGCAAATATTTTAAGACCTTTATTGTTGGAGTTAAAATAAGACTTTTTTCTATAAATATGTGTCCGAAAATGCACCTCCTCAGAGCTACAGCCCGCACAAATTGCTTATTTGGAACACTGATTACAGTTATACGTGAAATCTTTTGGAAATGTGCAAGTCATAATTGTTTTGGGTCCTTTTGACATTTTCCGTCGCAAAAATGGTGTGAACCCAATTTTAGAGAGGATTCTGAGGGGCTTCCCCTTTTGATGGTCCATGTCTTATGTTTCCAATAAGAAATTTGAAAATGTAGAACACCATCTAATTAGCCATGAAAAAATCGATCATTATCATTTTTTGCATTTTTGGATAAAGTTAACATGATTCAATAAAAAAATAAAACAGTCACAGCCCACTTCGTATTTTCTAATTTAATAGATTAATCGGGTTTAATAATACTCCCTTTCATTAATCAGCAATTTTCTCAAAAACGCTTAATTATATCGAAAAAATGCAAGAGACAAAAACATAAGATACTGGCCATCAGAAAGGTAAGCTTTCCTGAATCCTCCCCTAAAATTGAATTTACACCATTTTTGGGAAAGAAACTAAAAATACCACTTGAAAAACGGAGACATGCAAATTTTCAAAAGAATTGATGCATAATTGTAGTTACGATTGCAAATAATCGATTTTCTTTAAGCAATTTGCGCGGGCAAATTTTATTTTCACTGAATACGCTCTTAAAATATTTGCACCGAATTTTGTAACATCCTATATATATTTGTTTATGTACATGGCGACCTAACCCTTACATCTAAATTTGTTCTCTGAATCTTTTTTAATGGCACTTAGACACTTTGTTTCACGTAGTGGCAAATGTTCTAATATAGTTATTAAGGCTCCAATTGTGTGAATGCCTATTAAATGCTTTTATCATGTCTTCAATCTTCTGCGACAATTTTACAGATTCGCTGGCAGGTTAATCTGCCTTCTGCGCCTACTTTCAAAGGTCTATGGGATTCAGGTGTCAAATCTGTTAAAGTGCAGCTGCACTTTATCAACTAGTAAGATAGGATGATAGATAGAGATTATAAATATTAACCTTAAAGAAATGTCCACTGTTTTGTCATAATGCGAAGTAGTTTTGAATATCAGACCACTTCTGTGAGATGAGTTAAAACAATGATTCTGAATGTTTGACTGCAGATCACTTCCTAACTATGGAAGCTCTTACCATTTCTCCTAAATCACTAGTTAATGCTCCTATTATTCGTCTAAAATATTATAAATTAATTCAATTATTACAACGAATATTGCGTAAAAACATCGCATTTTGACTTTCAGCAATAACGATTTTTAACCGTGCATTTAGCCGTCAATGTCAAACCGGCTTAGGCAGGTGCACGTTTTACCTCTATATGAACGGTCTGTTCTATCTGTGTTCTCAACCAATAAGCATTAAAACAAGACGGTATTATGAAAAATAGAGTAGCCTGTATTTTTTAATATACAAAAAAAAAGCCAATCCAATCTCCAGCAAATAACACCGACAAGCAGGGTAGGTGGAGTGAAGCCTCGCAATTTTTAGTTTTTATAAAGTAGAAGCAGCACTTTTATGTAAATTTATGCAAGCATATTAGTTTTGCTTATGTTCTAAAACCTTTTTATAAGACATGTGACATCTCATAATTATTAACTATTGTTTTAAAAAATTATATGCGAGGTTTTCCCCTTTAAATGGGGCAAATCTCCATAGCGTTTTAGTTTTTTTTAAACTATACAGAAAATTAAGAAAAAAGCTTTTTTATGTTAAGAGTTTACTTAACATTTATTATTATTGTAATGTTTCAAAACAAAAAATAATAATACTAATATAATATAATAATAATCTTATACTTCACCTCAGTAGGTTTTAAGTCTTAATAACTGTATCCTCATCAGCAATGAATGACTCTTCTTTTGCTTCTGAAAACTTGTACATCTAAAAAAAGTCGTTTGCAAAAGACCGCTTTATAACCTCCTTGATAAATATTAATAATCTTAGCCATGTAAGAACTACGTGACTACGATTATTGCTATTTATCTTTAGCTGGAAACGAATTATTTATTTTTCCCTGGACTTTAACCACCATTCATGACTTTAACCATAATTATTTGAATCATTGATTCAAAGCTTTCATAATATAATAATAATATTAATAATAATAATAATAATAATAATAATAATAATAATAATAATCCTTATTTAGCATAAATAGCTACATACAAAAACAAAAAATTTCCCTAAAAATTATTACTATTAATTATTTTACGCAGCAAGAGTACAATATAAGTAAGCAATAAATATATTAAATTAAATTAAATAATAAATGCGGAGTTTTCCGGTTCCCGAGACTTGCAACGCCCCGGTTTCACCAGGAATGGCAGCATCCCGGTTAATCCAAGGGAGACCGCGTTATTCCGGTCCGACCAAAACTGGTTCAGAAGTTATTAAAAAATACCCTTAAGCGCTCTTACTCACTTTACAATAATATTATTAAATAATTAATTATTAAAAACCCTTATAAATTAATCAATATACGCTTATTGTGTAAAAATATTACATACATATTATGCACTTAAGCTTAATATTAACATAATATGGATCTAAACAAAACAATTGATGTAATCAAAATTTGCAGTGCTCGCAAATAACCATAAAATGTTACGCCAATAGGTGAATCTCGGTCATAGGGTTAATTACCTATGGGCTGGTAATTAACCCCAGGGTTGGGGTTTGGCCCAAATGGGCTGGATCCAATATAGGGTGTCCTGGTTTCTTCTGAAGACACCATGTCAAATCCCGGTTAATCCATGAATACTTTTTCAGTATCCCGGTTGTTCCATGGATACGAAACATAGCTTCTCTGCTACCCACTGACACCTCATCATTGTTCTCACCTCACTACAATATTTATCTGCACATATACTCACTATAATAATTTAAGCAATATACTAAAATTAAACTTAAAATAAGTGTTAAACTAAAATAGTGATCCTAAATAACATGATATAAAATGTAAATGAAAATAAAAATGAAAATGATAAATGACAATGACAATGAAAATTTAAAAAAACAATTAGGCAAAGGTAACAAAGATCCTAGGACAATATATGTGCCCTAACCAAACCTTTTAAAAATATTTACAGAAACACAGTCTCTTATGCTTGTTGGTAATCTATTAAAATCTTGTAAGCCTCTCTGTAGGACAGTATTTAACATCTGGTTAGAGTTACACCTATCGATCAGTATAAAATTGTTGCAGTTTCGAATTTGATAATGATGAACATCTCTAAAAAACTTCACCTTCTTACAAATACATGATGGTAACATATTATTTTTAACTTTATACAAAAAAACGTAGATGATAAACATAATTTTTTGCTTAACAGACGACATATTCAGGACGTTATGCATCATTACGATCGGTGTATATCTATTGCATTTCAAAATAGTTCTGCTAGTTTCATTGCTCTATTCTGTACACGCTGCAACTGTTCAATTTTAAAGTTTGGTAAATTGTATATAATTGTTCAGCAAAATTCAAGATGCGGAGCTGCAATACTCTTATACGATAATAGTTTTGTAGCCATTGATAATTGTTTTCCCACTCTTGCAATGAAATCAATTTTTTTGGAAAATTTTCTAGTTATGTAATCACCGTGTGCATACAAATTTAAGTTACAATCAAATATTACTCCTAAATATTTAATTTGACTTTCATATTCTATCTTTTTATTATTTACAACAATGTTAATATCTTTCACATTGATGTGCATTAATTTGCTCTTTTCCCCAAATAAACAAAATTTCGATTTTGATGTGTTTAGACAAAGACTATTACTGCAAAGCCATTTAAATAAATTAGATAAATCATTATTAAGAATTATTTGCATTTCATTTAGAAACCTCCCGATTAAATAAAATATAGTGTCATCAGCAAAAAGCTCTATTTTACAATCAGTTCTAACATTAACGATATAATTAATATATAACAGAAATAACAGGGGACCTAAAACAATTCCCTGAGGTACTCAATATTCGTTTATTAGTAACTCTGACACACTGTTTTTAAACTTGACTTTTTGCGACCTGTTTTGTAAACTGATTAACTTATAAAATCTGATTTAAACCACATTAAAACTTTATGTTTAATACCCATCTTTTCCAATTTCTTTGAACAGATTAGCTCTATTTACAGTCTCGAATGCTCTCTTAAAATCGAGTAACACAGCCAGAACAAAGTTGATTTTATCCAGTTCTTTCAAGAAGGTATCGCATATATTAATTACAGCAGATTCACATGAGTGACGCTCACAAAAACCTGATTGATTTATGACGAAAATATCGTTAGAATCACCGTATTCTTGTAGTTGTTCTTTCACAGCAAGTTCTAATACTTTCTCATAAACCTCCTCGGTATTTATCAGTCTAAACTCATTGTGAGAAATAGTATTTTGTACTTTTGGTACAGGGATTATTGTTGATACTTTCTAAGCCTCTGGAAACACTTCGCTTGAAAATGATGTATTTACTATATTTAAAAGTCGATACATACGTCACACAAAACCTTTTTTAAAATTCCATTTTCGCCGCCTCCGACATTCTTCATGTTTTTCAGAATTATCTTTAGTTCAGCTAGGGATATTTCTTTAAAATCTAAAAGCTTCGGATATTGAATATTAGGGGGATTGTCAAAGGTGTCATAAGAAAGAGAATAGCTTAGAATACTATTGATAATATCAATAAAAATATTTTTAAAAAAATTATTCAACTTCGTTGCATATCTGTAATACGAGTGGGGGAGTCAACAATTTGAGAAAAACCATTTGAGTATAATGGAAGATTTTTGGAAGATGGACAATTTTTTCACCATAAAATAAAGGTTTAAGTAAATCAAAATTAAAGTCTCCTACAATAATGTTAACACGGTCAAACGCACTAACCTGATTAAGATAATCATTAAAAAAGTCTACGAACTTTGCATTTTCAGTTTGAGGTGAATAATATAAAACAGTACAAAGATATTTGACTCTTGATATTGAAAATTCCAACGATAGACACCATCCATAACTTGAACACACTGTATATATTTTAATTTATATTTGAGATCACTTCTTATTAATGCCATGACTTGTCCAGTTTTTTTGTTATCTGTCCAGCATTGTTCAATATGGTAACCATCGACATTTAACTCACACAAATCAATATCTGCACAAACACGTGTTTCGGATAAAAGCAAATGCTGGCTGTGGCTGCCAATCACTTACAAATACACTAATATTATCTTTATTATTTAAGTATCTCTGGCAATTAAAATATATAAAACTTGAACCTAAGATTTCAGAATTTAATTGCTATTTAATAAATTTACCATTTTGAATATTTTTGATTCTTTTAAGACTTTCACAATTAGTTCTATCCTAAACTACATAATTAATATTAAGAGACAAGCAATATTTTTTATTCGACAACATACAATTTGAACATTTAAAAAGAGTATTATTATATTCTTTATTATCATGATTTTCACTACATTTTGCTACTTTGCTTTGTGTGCAGTCTTTATCAACATGACCATATTGACAACACTTATAACACATAATTATGCCATATTCATCGAACACTGGACAGCGATTCCATCCTATATTCATTCTTTCTCTTTCTATAATCAAGCTGTATGTATTTTCATTCACCTCAAATATTATATTATTTCTAGCAATATTTGTTCGTCGTATTACCCTTATATTAAAATTTTTTTAACTATTATTTAAATCATTTTGCTTAATTACCTTTGTTATTATATTACTATCACTATTCACATTTTCATTATCATTTACACCTACCACTTTAATACGTCTTTGTAACAATTTGGGTCTATCAACACTATAGCTTTCACCAAGTTTACTTTGGATTTCCTATTGGATGTTGGTAATTCTTTTTCCGTGCCACAATTTAAGATGAATCCACGTTTCTTTATCGCTCTCCCCAATGTTACTCCAATTCCGATGTCTGTTGGATTTACTTTTGTTTTTAAATCTTCCTTTATTTTTTTAATATCCTTTGGAATCGCGCCCTTCTGATTAACAACTAAGACCTTACCTTGAGTGACCAATGCATATGATTTCTCAGACACCCGTTTTTCAACAATATTATTTTTTAATTGCATACTTTTTAAATATGCAATATCTTCTTTAAGGCTGATGTTTTCAGCATTGTCTCCATGGTCTCCGCCATGGTCGGTGACCGAATGCAATACATTTTCATTCTCTTTTTCTTAAATCTCATTTTCAGATGAAAAGTAAAAGTCAGAGCTACTATCATGAACAGAATATTTAGCATCAGACTCTGAAGAGGAATGTTAGTTGCTTTTTTCAATTATTTTTCTTGGATTGGTATCAGGGAAAACGTTGCTTAGTCACATTTTCTTTAACGCGTTTTCTCATTCTTCAAACCCTTTTTCTTTTTTAGCACTTACTCTTCAGCTGCTTCTTTTTCCTTGCGCTCCTTAAACGGTATTGATGTTAGCAACTAAGATTAGAATCCTTTTTTCTATTTTTAGATTTTATTTTTTTTATGTAAGCATCCAGGTTAGCAAAATTATGAAAAAGTTAATTCTTGTTAAAGCCCATTGTCCTCGCAACATTTGTCTTTTAGAGAACATACAGCGAGAGCCTATTTCGCTTTTCATAAAATTACGTATAAAATCCCGTCCAGCGAATTCCGAGTTGCGAAAAAATTGTAGCAATTTTGCTTTTAGAATATGTATTTGAAAGAAATCTTTAAGGATTTTAACGTCTGGTCAGAAAATCTCTTGTCAAGATCCATACGGTGGCGTACGATTTCTGGTTCCTAATCTGAATTAAAAAATTTTCGATCAAAATAAATCCCGTTGAATTTCGGTACACTACAGAAATCATACATAAAAATCTACCCACGGTTGGTAATCTAATG
Source organism: Anthonomus grandis grandis (assembly GCF_022605725.1). NCBI lineage: Eukaryota > Metazoa > Arthropoda > Insecta > Coleoptera > Curculionidae > Anthonomus > Anthonomus grandis. Next base: position 22,402,540 of record NC_065546.1, read on the forward strand.
GACTCAATGAATAAACTTTTTAAAGGTGGTTAGGGTAAAATTGATAGTCGTGAAGTGCCCACCCCACGGTTTGGTGCACAGCATTAATTTATTGCGCAATTGTACTCGTGCAGATGCTGGGTTGTTAGAAATTTTGGTTAGAATCTCTTTCTCAAAGGCATCTGTTTGTAAATATCTTATACCTTTTGACGGTTTAAAACTACACGTTTCTCGTAATCGATGATGGAATGTCGAATGTTTTTCGAAAAGGATTTTTAAGGATAAATATCACCCTATAGAGCTAAAACGGCTTATTTTTGACTAGGATTCCTTTGTTTGGCAACACCAATTTTCCAAATCTAATGTTATCACTTAAAATATGGTATAAAATATATCTCCATGCTTACTCTCTCCTTGTTCTACTAATTGTAAAAGATCCGAAAATCGTGAATTAAATTGCAAATTATATCCTAATTTAATCATATGCTTGAATCTAAACAGCTTTATTGACAAATTTATATGAGACTTTTCAAGCTTCATTGGATATTTGTCTGATAAGTTTAATTTTTATTGAAATGTTGTTTGATTTTAAACTCAATTCATTAGTTTTTAGGTGATTAGTTTCATATTTTACGTTTATAATAATAGTAATATAAGCATGAGTTTCTTCTACCTACACGATGTACAAATACGATAAGCAATGTATAGCATGTTTTCTAATGAATGGAATTTGCCTAATGAAACCTTAAACTTCTTATATCTTAAGCAATTCGAAAATGGTGAATTTAACTGATTTTCAAATCCTGAATTTAACTGATTAAATTGAAACCAGCTGGAGAAGCCAATTATTACGATAGTTAAGCCCCGGATAGAAGATAGTTGGGAGAATTTTCTTCACGCAATAGCTGATGTAATTAATATATGGACTCCTTTCAAAAACATTATATCGTTATGACATTTCTAACTCATCTAAAATACTGAGTTCCCAGTTTAGACTAATATTAGATATTAACCATCTTTGGTCTTTGTTATGTCATATTTTTAATACTATCTCTGTAGAAATCATTATTGTCGCATAAATTAAAAAACATATTTAGCTCTTACCTTATTAATACGAGTTTTAAAACCATACACACTCTGAAATATTTTATAGTGAACCCAAAGGACATAACATAACGATACAGAATAATGGTATTACATATGTCAATTATCAAATAAATCATTCATCCACGCACTTTTTTAATTCATCAATTTTTAATGCTAATTTATAACGCCTTTTCATTCTCTCATATTAAAGAGTCAAAAACAATATATTTTATTTATAAGTATCATTTTCAGTACCGTATATGTCCGAAACATGTCGGACAAAAATTTTTTAAATAAATTTAGTAGAGTATAACCGAAGTACCTTGAGTTACCCATTGACCTATTAATTTCACCGCAAGAATGGAATACTTCTTCAAGATTTAAATAAGTTATCTGATGCTTCAAAATCCAGAAGAAGAGATCACTACTTTTAAAATTAACGAAATGCGGTTTAGATAGAAGGCATTAATTATAAAACAAAAATTGTTATTGACCTATTTTTTAACACATTCAGATATAATCAGTTTTAACTGTAAAAAATATAATTTTTATAAATTTACCACAAATAACAAAAGCCAAAATAGTTCTAAGGTGACCATATTTTTGCGAATTTGAAACATCTTGGAAATGTGGTAAATTTATAAATAAAAAGATTCTTGGTTAATATCAAAGAGTTTTAATATATAATGTTCATACTTAATAGTCTTATCTATAGTGCTACCCTTGTATATAAACTATAGACTAATAATTTAAGAAATATGGACCCCCAATGACAAAGCAAAAAAATTCCACTCTATTCGGGAAAATACCGAAGGAAATTTTTCATTTCCTTTCGAACCAAGATTTCTATTGTTCCTTTGGCAAATATCATTCCGATAATAAATGGTTCAACAAGTTGAAAAAAAAAACGGATATGGATTTTACATACATTGTTAGAAATAAAAATATTTGAGTTTATGAATGCTTATTAGTTTATAAAGGGTATAAGCGTTGTAGTCCTAAGTTATAAAATAAAATAATGCCCTATTACTAATCAAAAATATTTAATTTGTAAATAGATCTAACTAAGAAATGCACACTTATTTTGCAGTGACAGAATAAAAAAGCGATGATAAAAATCATTACAGAAAATACTTAAGTGCCGTAGATGTATTGTTCACCATAATGCATACACAATAATTGCTCTCGCAACCTTTAAAGCTATAAATAAAAGTTACATTTTATTTATAGCTATTTAATTTCCTAATTCACTGGTAACCATTCTTTTTAAAACTGGTGGCCTGGTTGGCCCTAAATGTAGTTTCATATCAGGTTTATAAAAAGATCATAAAAATGATAATAAAAAATTGGGATAATGTTAAAGATACTCACTTGAAAATTGTGTACGGGACAAAGGTATTAAAAGACAATGAAATGAAATTTGGTAATTTATTTCAAATTTATTTTTAAAATATATCATTTCGGAAACACTGCTGAACATTTTATCATAACTATTTTACCAGTTATGATATTATTATTGTTATCAAACTAATTTATCAAAATGTCAATAATTCATCGTTGGATACCGCGAAATTATTAATATATTAAAATTGAACGAACTAAAATATCTAAAATTTGAAATTACAAAATAGGGCAAAGTTAATAAAAAACAAAATTCTTGTTAGTTGAGTATATGACAATCCCTCTTGTTAATAACAGCTCGACATCTGTTTGGCGTGCTCCTTATTAAATTGTCAATAGCGTTTTGCTCATGGAACCATTGCTCTCCATTTCATGCTACCTATTTCTTATTGTTTGGACAGTAATACTGTTTTATTCATGATAAGAAAATATATAGTATGTAAATTTTGACGTGTAAAATATATCTTAAGATATAAAGTAACAGCGTTTGCGAAATTAAAACATTGTAAACCTAACCTATAGTAACATCTAACATTAAGACAAAATCTGACTGGTTAAGATCTAGTCAAAAAATATTTTTTCACGCAGTTGCAAAATTGCTTTTATTCCATTCTCCTAATATGTTTGGGCAATTTGTTGTAAAAGTTGTCGCAATCATCTCCTAACACAATCTTATTTAAAGTAGACGAGCGGAATATCGTAATTCCTAAAACGGGTATTCGCGTTATTGTCGTCGAGCAATTTGCGCCATGAGCTACTTCAACTTTTACGAAAAAATCAATTTTCTTTCTTCGACTTTCGTTCAAAGCGTGACAAATAGTGTGGCGGATTAGATCATAAAATGTGTTCAGTATCTTTATTTACTTCTAGATTAGGTGATATATTTTTATACTCTAAATCTACGTTATTACAGTTAATTTACTTTCAAGTTACTATCTCAACGTTTAAGTTGGTAAAAATGTTTGCTTTAAAGAAAACAAATTAACAGCGAGACATATATACTAGTAACATGGCCGAATGTCTTCCGCTTTGCTGTCGAAGCTCACACGAATCAACAAGTCTTAAAACTAGTTTAAAATTAAACTTTAAAGATACAACAATCTTGACGATCATTATAAACAGTTTGGAGAATATCATATTTTCATTATTATATCAGTTTCGGAAAGCAATTCAGATCGGCGGTACTTAAAAATATAAAAATGCTTAAAAATACTGGTGTTTTCATTAAAGAAGATCTGACTAAGACACGGCTGACTTTATTAAATCAAGCAACGGACTGAGTGGGTGTCAAATTGCAACATTTATGTCAAAGCAAGTGATGGTTCCGTTCATTGTGTGAGTTCTGAACGTGATTTAGTGGGGCTAAAAAATAGGCGTGAGGAGGACTAATACACGTGAATAAAATGAGAGGTAATTTTGTAATTATTTGGTTACTCAAAACTCTTTTTCTTGAATAACTTTGCGACAAACTAACTTCCTAACTTTCTTTTACCTTTTTTTTCTTTTAACACTTTTTTTTTATAATTTTTGTTACATATAGTTTTTTTTTCATAACCTCTCTTCAAACGCACTATTTCAGTTTTTTTTTTCTATTTGTTTTTACTTATTTACTCGGGTTCTAATATATACATTAATTTATGTCCTTAGTAAAGGTTTCACATATAAACTGTTGTATATTGTTCAAGGGATTTTAACCTTATTGCAATTAAAGTCATGGCTAACTCGCGATATTGATAGTAATGCTGTACACATCGCTAATTACCAACTAATAAGAAATGATCGACAAAATTATAGAGGTGGCGGTATTGTTGCCTTTATTCAGAGCATATTAACTTATGAAATTCTTTTGTCTGAAATGTATGAATTTTTAGAAAGCCTTTGGTTAAAAATTAATATTGATGGTGAACCACATATTTTTGGAATAATTTATAGACCTCCAAATTCCAATATTCAAAAATTTTTCTTACCACTAGAGGATACACTAATTGATATGTTTTCTAATTTTAACCATATAACCTGCCTCGGGGACTTTAATATTGATGTTTCAAAAGCTTATGACAACCATGCACGCCAGTTAATATCTTTGTGTGAGACTTTTAATCTAAAGCAGGTGTTAGCTGAGCCGACTCGTATTTTTAATAGCACCAGCTCTATTATCGACCTTATTTTTAATAATCAGCTAAATATTTTAAAAACTGGCATTATTAACTCTTCGTTTTCCGACCACTTTGGCATTTTCTTTAAATTTAGTGATATGGTGCCAGAAGATATAAACTTAGATAACTTCCAGGCTGATCTAGAGGCCATTCCATTTCATCTTATATATGATTATCAATCTATTGACGATAAAGTAAATTTTTTAAATACCAACCTAATAATATTGTTTGATACCCATGCTTCTGTTAAAACATTTACAGTGCGAAAAAAGAGAAACTCTCCTTGGTTGATAGACAATATAAAAATTCTTCAAAAACTAAGAGATAAAGCGCTAAAAGATTTCAAAACAAGTAAATTGCCTGCAAAGTGGGAGTATTACAAGCAACTTAGGAACTATACCACGACAGCCGTTAGAGCAGAAAAATGGAGTGAATTAAGAAAAATATTACCTTGTAAGCAAAAACAGATTCCTTAAGAATTAGTTCAGAGCTTTTAAGAATCCCGATAATTTCAATAATTATTTTGTAGACAGCAATAAGGAACCTTATATTAGCAGCGATAATAGTCAAGAAATAATTAATTTTTATAAAAATAATTCCTTGCCCGTTTCAAATTCGTTTTTATTTCGCACAGTAAGTTATAATGATATATGTTCTATTTTATTTAGCATTAAATCCAAAGCATTTGGTATCGACAATCTTAGTATAACATTAATTAATATGTGCTGGCCTTTTATAATACCTTTTATATTGCATATAATTAATAAATGCATTGAAAGCAGCTATTTTCCCAAATGTTGGAAAGAGGCCTTTGTGATGCCATTGCCAAAGGTAAATAATTCAACAGATTTTAATCAATTAGTATTCTGCCTACGTTTTCAAAAATTCTTGAAAGAATCTTAGACACTCAAATTCGAAATTTTTTAAATACTAATGATATTTTGCCTCTCTAAACAGTCTGGGTTTAGAAAGAATTTTAGTTGTTCCTCAGCAAGGGTGGATGTTATTGATGACATCATAAGATCTAGGGATGATGGTATGATTTCTGCCCTTATTCTATTGGACTATACGAAAGCCTTTGATTTCGTTAATTACGAAATTTTAAAGTCTATATTTCACTATATAGGTTTTTCTGATAAAGCTATTAATTTCATTAATTCTTATTTAATCGGTAGGGTGCAGCGAGTCAAGATAGAGGAAAATGTATCTGAACCTTTGGAAGTTGATAATGGCGTGCCTCAGGATGGTATTATAGGACCCTTATTTTTTATTATTTATACTTTTAGATTTTATTTTTATTTAAAAAACTGTTTTTACCATTTTTATGCTGACGATGCTCAGTTGTATTACTCTTTTCTGCCAGAAGATGCTAAAAATGTGAAAGCAAAAATTAATCAAGACTTACATGCCATATGCGATATTTCTTCAAAACATTTTCTAAAATTAAACCCTTTAAGTCGTTTGTAATGTTTATTGGTAATAAGCAAACAATTAACCATATTTTAAACAGCAACACTATTAATATAAAGATGGGTGATGCTAATATTCTTGTTGTAGATAATTGCAAAAGTTTGGGCTTAATAGTAGATAGTGATTTGCGATTTCATTACCACGTTTCTAATGTTCTAAAAAAAAGGGTATTTTGCTTTAAAATTAATTTACTTGCATAGGCATTATCTAAGTGAAGATATTAAAAAATTTTTGTGTGACTCTTTAGTGCTGTCACAATGCAATTATTGCGATGTTGTTTACGGTTGGTGCCTAGACTAATGACAGGTGCCGATTGCAAAGGCTTTAGACCTCATGTATTCGCCTAATTTTTGGCATACGCAGACGTAATCGCGTTTCCCATAGACTTTCCGAGCTGGGGCGGTTAAATATGCAAGATCCTAGGGTTGCTCATTCACTTACTTTTTTTAATTCTTAAATACCGTAGTCCACCTTAACTATACCTTAAGATTACTTTTAGAAATGATGTTCACCATTTGGGCTTAAGAAGAAACACAACTCATATTCCAAGACATAAGACTCATTTATTTAACAGGTCCTTTTCCTATAATTTTTTCATATCAGATGAACTCTTTGGGCATAAATTTTGAGTTGGGTTTGGTGTCTGTTCAGACTTTTCGTAGAGGAATGACGGTGCTGTGTATAATTAAACTTAGTCTGTTACAAGCGTTTCTAAATTTTTTTTTTGTTAGTTTTTTTAAGTTTTGGCCACAATGTTAAAGACCAGAATCTGCCTTGGCAGAATTCTGAATTTGTTGGCCTTTTATTTGCATATAATAATAAATCTGTATGTTTTCTTTTTTTATGTAGTTATGATGAGTTAGCAAATAAAAAATATTTATTATTATTATTAATTTAATCAATATAAATCTAAAGATAAAATCCATCAAAATATTCAAGCATTTTACTATGAATATAAATTAATATATATGGTGTTATATATAAGTTATATATGTACACTGCCATGGAATAGGAAATCCCACGTAATCTTGAATAGGGTCAAATATTGGCTCGTAATTATTTTAGAAACAAAATGTATTAGAGTAATTTAAAGAGCACTTTATTCTGCAACCAACAAGATAACTCTTAATTTTGTAGGTTTGCCCGTTTAGAAGTTATTGGCGAAAATCTTGGTGAAAATTTTGTCTTTTTTGTCGCCCCGTAATTACTGGTTTCGCTCAAGGTGAGAAAGTTAGGTAAGGGTAAATTGCTAAATAAAGTTGTCCTGATAAGATTGTGGTTTTAATTAAATTCTTATTGAAAATTTGTACAATCATACTTGATCATTAAATATGGTGGAATAGACCTACTTTTCTTTAGCAACCAAAAGTAAATTGGCCTGTAAGTTAGAGGGATCCTTCATTAGAGGATTTTAGTAGTGTTTACATGAAGGAAAATCATAAAGTCTTTAACTATACTTCCGAAGTTCATCCGTTGGAGATCCTTATCGAAAGTTTTTTATAATTTGTTTAATACTCAAAGCATTCTATCTTATTGTCTTGGAGTAAGAACTAATTTCAGAAACAGTTTACCAAAATTTTATAATCATCTAAATCCAGATGAATCGCAGAATTCTGGTTTTTCTTCATTAAGCATGTTTAAACATCACTATTCTCTGACTTATATGCTAAACCTAAAGTAGATTTATTTATCTAAGTATTTTCGATTTTTCCGACTAACAAGAATTTCTTAATTGGTGGACGTCTTCAAATTCAAACCTACTTGACTGTAGACTGTACTTTTTAAAATATTCACTTCTATTGCCCAAGAATGAGCTCTTTGCCTGCCTGGTTATCAAATAAATGTTTTCGAGCAAAACCAAAATCATATCAACTCCCTATGAATAATTTTCCATTTCATCATTTTAAGCAACCACACTTTTCTCACATAGCAATAGATTTTATGGCCTTTTCTTCGTCATACCTTATCATAATCGAAGGGAGAATGTTTTGAAATCATACGTTTGTGTCTTTGTTTCCACAATTTATAAAATTAGTCACTTAGAACTTACTACAGACTTGAGAACTGAAGAGTTTCTTGCAGCATTTTGCCTATTAATTTTAAGTACGGAACTTGATCAGAACGGCAACTTGTTGGTTTTCAAAAAAGTTCTAAAGTTCAAAATCTAGTCTAGGAGCTGATCCTAGAATATTCAAAAGAAGCTTCGAAAAAACGATAATTGAATGCGTTGGCTGAATCAGGTGTTATGAGTTTCAAATTTGATTTTACAAGAGCGGCCAGCGATCAAAAGTATAGCATTGAAGAAATGACGACTTTAATATGCCAGTCCTAAACCACGTACCCTTAATCCGTTTAATTTTTTAACTGTGGAATCACTTAACTCTGGAATTCCTGATCCAGATTTTAATAACTTAAATATAAATAGACTGTCTAGATAGCAACTTATCTCCAACAAAAAATTCTTGTTCAATTTTTGAAAAGATTTTCATTAGAATACTTAAATACCCATACTAGTCAAATCCGTCTAAGCCAATATATCCTAATAATTTAGTTTTAATTCAAAATGATGTAAAATCTTTATTTAAGTGGCCTCTGAATCGAGTTGTTGAGCTCCACCTGTGTAAGATGGCCATAATCGCATAGCGACAGTTAAAACTTTTTCAGGTAATTGTAAAAGATCGGAGTTAATAAACTGTGTCCTTCACCTTATCCTTAAATATAAGTTTTCTCTTGAATTTACTGCTTATTGATTATAGACATTTGGCGTTGTACATAAGTGAGCACTCTCAGAATTTTTATTTTCTTTTTTTTTTCGTTTACTTGGCAATTTTTTTAATATTATTTATTCTTATTTAGGAGTTTGCATTAAGTTATTGTACTGCAAAAGTAGTTTACTTATTTAAATTAACTTAAACCTTACAAAACACTGCGTGTACAACGTTTGTACATGCATTAACTTGTTAGTACAACTTTAAGTTAATATTTTAAATATCCATATCGCGCAAATCATGCACACATGGCATTATTCTGAAGAAGGTCCCAAAAAAGACACTAATAACAATTAACTGGTGTAACGAATTTAATTAAGTATTTATAATTTACTTTAGTATTTATTTTTTATTAAAATGTGTAGTATCCATGGAAGTCTGTTACAAGTACCATTGGTAAGTGTCCATTTTGATTATCATGTATCAATGTTATGGTTTTGATGAAAGTTATGTCAAAATTCTTGTTTAAACTTTCATAGTTTGTATTTTTGTTAGAATAGACCTTTTACTTAAAGTTTTTTTTGTAAAAATCTGCAATTGTCGATATGTATTTATGTATTTATTTTTTTTTAATTTCTACAACTTCATGAGTGCACATAAATAATTATTATGATTATTTTCTAACGTTTTTTTTTAAATATTTTACCAAACCTGTACAACTAACTATTACAAAAAAAAATATGCACAATATCATGGCCTTTTCAGCTAGTTTTACTTTTAGCTTTCATCATTTCGACAAACATATTTTCCCACTAAAAAGTCCAGTTGTTAATGTATAAAACCCAAAACTAAGCCAAGTTTTCCCGGGAAAAACTTCCGCAATAATTTACCATCAGCAAAAACTTTGCCGGTTTTTGGAAAAACTTGTTTAAAATACGACTGATCTCGATAAAAAAGTTCAGCCTGCAAACGACAAAAATTCCGTTATTTATGAGCCATTTGAATTTTGGACAACGTTTTCAGCTAAATTTATTACTTTTGAGGGTTATGTACCTATTGAAAAAAATCTATTTGGCAGCTTGTATCGGAGAAAAGTAGGTAACTAAATTGCACCACTAAAATCAGTTGATGGACTATCAGATAATTGGAAATTTTTGGAGAGAATTATTCTAATTAATGCATAAAAATTTTCAGCGTATAAAAATATACGCTATCTTCTAGAAAGCAAGAGGGGTCTAGGGTCAAAAGCTTCTAGGGTTGTTGGGTGGGGTAAGAAATAAAACAGAAATCTGTTTACTTAAATGTGGACGTTTCGACTTACATTAAGTCGTCCTTAGGACACTGAAATGGATAATGTTTTTTTCAACAAAAATAAAACATTCAGAAAGATGAAACAAAATAATTTTAAGTACATAAAAAACATTATTAAAATAAATGTTCTTTACGTGTACAAAAACTAAAACAACAACACAATTAAAATTACATTTAGATACAATCCGTTAAAAAAATTTTGTATTAAAAAAAATATAAAATCTATTTTTTATAGATTACACCTCTTACCTAAGTCTAGGTTTCTTTAGTTATAATTAAAATACATTATAATAGGATCGTAGAATTATTTTTAACATGGGTTAAATTGTAGGTGTTATTGTGGGCAAACTAAAATCAACAATAAGCCAAGAAACAAATATTTTTGTTCTTTCGAGCGTTTATTTATTTAATTTTTCTGATTCGATGTTATCTTGATAAGCTAAGGATTAGTAGATAAGAAAGATGTATGTACCTATACCACATATGCGGAGCTATTTACACCTGTGCCTATACGTTTAAAACTAGAAACTTAATTTTTAAATACACTGTGAGATCTAAATTTGGGATATACACTCTTTGACAAAAATAAAATTTTGTGTTTTAGTTTTATCTTTTTGGTAATAAATTAATTAAATTATAGTCACTTGCACCCAGATCATCGGTGTCTTGTTTTTTGTTAATATTTTCTTTCTACTTTTTTATATTAACCATTTCTAGTAAAATTCTTTTTTTGTAATTTGATTCTCTGCCAATGATCTGAGTGCTGTTAAAATTAAATTGGTGTTGTTGATTAAAGGAGTGTTCTGCTAGAGCAGTCTCCCCAGATGCTGCTTAGTTTGTTGGTTTTACGCTTCTTTCGTGTTCGCTAATTCTGGTTTTCAAGTACCTGCCCGTTTGACCCACATACAGACCTTGACAATCAAAACAAGATATTTCATAAGCCACGCTACTTTGTACTAATTTTAATCCTTGAGTTATTTGTTGATGGTATATTAATTTTTGAACACTATTTTGACTTCATCATCAGAAACCACTCCTCCTAGCCTTTCGGACAAACCTTTGACGTAAGGAATTTTTGCAAATTTATGGTTTTGGTTTCCTTTGCCTTTAATAGGTGTAGGGTTGTTGTTAAGGATCTTGTTTAATAGTTTATAAGAAAAATTGTTTTTTTTAGTAAAATATCTTTAATTTTGTTAATTTTTTTTTTGATGAAAACTGGAATGAGATAAGGCTATTGCGCGGGACTTTAGATTGCTAATTATATTTAATTTTTGTTTAAATAGGTGAGTTGATTGGTAGTTAAGAAATTTCTCAGAGAAAGTGGGTTTGTGATACCAATGATGATTGTATTATCTTCTGTTTTGTTTATAGAATGTCTAGACATAGAAGTTTGTTATTTGTTTCATACTCTATAGTGAACTGTAATTCAGGGTGGCAACTGTTAAATGTACTTTTTATGTTTTCTATTTCAGTTTTTGGAATACACGTGGCAATGTCGTCGACGAATCTTTCAAAAAATAGTAACTTAAATTTTATTTTCCCCATGCAATATTTCTGTAATTCTAACATAACTAGATCAGAACTTATAGGTTACAGACAGTTACCCATTCCAAGACCATAAATTTGTTTGTAATATACATTATTGAAAGTAAAATAACTATTTTCAAATACAAACTCTAAAAGACTTACAAATTCTTCTAAAGGAATGCTACAGTGGTCTCTGATAAGGTGCCATTTATTTTGGACTATATTTTTAATTAAATCAGTTGGTATCTTGGTAAATAAAGATATTTCATCTAATGATATTAGAATAAAGTCATTTGGAATTTTAAAATTTTGTAATTGCGACCCTACTTCAAAGGAGTCTTTTGTGTAGAATTGATCTTTTTCAAGTGCTAAGCTAAGTAAATTTGCTAAATATTTATTGAGATTATATATTGGGGAACATATAAAACAATTCTAGTTGTTAAAAATAATTCGACGCTCCTATTATAAATGTATTTTAATTATATTATAACATAAGAAACCTAGACTTAGGTAGAAGGTGTAATGTATAAAAAACTAATTTTATATTTTTTTTAATAAATTTTTTTTAACGGATTGTACTTGAATGTAATTTTAATTGTGTCGTGCTTTTTGTTTTGGTTTTTGTTTGTTGTTTTAGTTTTTGTACACGATAAGAACATTTATCTTAATAATGTTTTTTATGTACTTGAAATTATTTTGTTTCATCTCTGTGATTACTTGAATGTTTTTTTTTTGTTGAAAAAAACATTATCCATTTCAGTGTCCTGAGGATGACTTAATATAAGTCGAAACGTCTACATTTAAGTAAACAGGTTTCTGTTTTATTTCTGACCCTACCCAACAACCCTCCGCAATATTGAAGATTTTCCTATTTTTGACTAGCAAAATGATAAATGCTAAGATGATAAATGAAGTTATTATTTTATCTAAATAATAAAAGAGATCCACATTATCTTCACCGACCATGATAATCGATAGCAAATATTACCAAATAAACAATGTAAAAATTCCGTTTAATCCGTTATTTGGTGGACTATTTATCTATAATTTCATTTTCTTTGACTCCAGCATTTATTTTTATTATTGTTTAAAGCCTGCGAGCCTATTAGCTAGAATTACAGGGTTACTCAAAGTGTGCTCCGCGAAATCTCCGGTAGGGCTCCGCCAGCAGTCATAATAAATGAATGCATGTATTAAAGTGGACCTGTATCTCTCTTTTTTTGTATGATTATTAATAAACAATTCACATATAACTGCTTTTGCTTTTAGTTTAGACTTTAGGCTTTTATTAAAAATTTAGTTTTTTAAAAGGGTTCCGTCACGAAAAAAGTTTGAGCAACACCTGTTAGATAATTAAAATGGTCAAAAACTTATCTATTCTATTACAAACTTAAGACTATCTCTTTTTATTCTAGCATCCATTGTGTGCTTATTGAATTTTACTAAAACAAATGTTATTGTAATAATTGATTTTTTTTTAAAGGTATATTTTTTTATTTTCAATCATTATCGTCTACAATGAAAAATTTGAAAATTGCATATCTTAACGAAGCTATCAAGGGGTAGCCAATTGGGCATAGCTAAAAGATAAAACTATGAGAATATAGATAAAACTCAATAAGTCTTATGGTACAGATGTTCTAAAAACTTTCTCTATGTAATTATCTCAAACCAAATATCAAGACCAAAATCAGTGTGTATTTTTATGTATATTTAACATTAATTTTTTTGCTAAATAAGTTAATTAATTAAGGAGCTTTTTAATTAACCTCTTTTGCCTTGGGAATTTTCGCCTATTTTGGACTTACATTTTGGAGCAAAATGTCATTTTTTTTTAATAATAATTTTTAAGCAGTCATTAAGAAAATCAGTCTGCGCAATAATTTTACCAAGCAATTTAAAGAAATTTTATATTCGTCAATTCATTTTTTTGCTCACACTTGCAAAAATTATCATAATAAATTAATTAATTTTTTGGTTGATAGCATTGAAAGCAATATTTTCTGTCTACAATTAGTTTTTAAAGTTGTCAGTTAAAGAATTTTATTTGTGAGATTTATGTGCTTATTAATTATTTATTACCCGTGGGAGAATTTTTTTGCTATTTTTTTGCATTACTTGTTCGAATAATGAAGAAAAATTGCTATGATCTAAAAATATTTTTATTGAATATATCCTTTCTTTTCTTATTACTTATTAGAATTTTTATTAATTGCTTCAGAATTATCTGAAATAAAAATAATACAAAAACGCAGTATAAAAGAAATCTGTAATTCAGAACATAAAATGTATTTCAACTTTTTCTTTCTTCATATCTTCTCCTTCTGCACCTAAATTGAAGCAAGGGCGAAAACTAAAATTATCATTGACTTCTTGATTCTCTTCTGCGACATCGTTCTTTACTTTTGACGTAAGAGGTCTATCGCCAATTTCGTGATAATGAATTGTGATAAGATTTATATTTTTTCTTTATTGCGTAAATAATTGTAATTGTAAATAATCCTTCGTTCTATATTAGATATTTTCCTTCTCTGGCTTATCAATTGTTAATTGTATAGAAATATATTGACTTTAGCGCAAACGATCTACTGAAAAGATCTACTTTAGACAAATATCGATTGGTGGTCCTATTCATTTGTTCCACCATGCCATCTAACACTAAACTTGCAATAAACTGCAAGTTTAGTGTACTTCCCTTTTTATTACTTCCAAGCATCTTACAATGTTCTGGACAAAGCTTTATTTAAAATTTCGCCCATGGTCTGAATGTATCATCATCATCTCAAACCTATTCACTAAAGTAGTCCATCATGATCTAAAAATACTTATTCCCTGCTTTGGGAAACGGACCAGCGACATCAATAGACGAGAAACAACTTGGAACACTTCTTCTAAATTTTTCATTTGGTCCTCAAACGATTTTCCTACCACAATTATATCATTAAGGTAAACCGTGCTTCCAAGTCTTCCAGGACAGTTCTATAAAAATCGTTTCCCTTCGCCGTTCAATAGTAAAAAGGATCTTCAATACAGCCAGGGTGTCCAAAGTATCATCAATGTAAGCAAGAGGATAGCTTTTCTTTTTAGTCAGTTATTAAGGTACACATAATCTACGGATAATCTAGTCGAACCCTTTTTCTTCTTTATCACTATCACCGGCTAAAACCATGGATTGCTGGATGAGTCTATGATGTTTTCCTTGGCGAAAAACTCACAGGAACAGTTATTTCAGCGTCGTAAGAGTTACTCCGACTACTATCCCTCGGTTAACAACCTGCAGCTTTCAACAGCATGCTTCACAAATTCGAATATGACTCTTTTACTATCCATGGTCTTGGTATCAACGCGGCCCTCCAGAACGATCTCGCTTTACTCTGGAATCAAAGTTCCCTCCAGAAGTAAGGCTTGATGACTGTAATCTCACTATGCAAAACAACTTTCTCATCGTCTACCGTCAGGACTTCTTGGTTAAAGCTCAACTCGAATCCCTTAGAGATCGATCTCAATTTTAGCGACACTTGCTAGATCTCCCGTCGCTGTTCGTAAATTCCATTTTGATTACCAACTATTAGCTACAGATTTTAAATATGTCAAGTCCATATAATTGTCTTTGTCTCACCTGTACCCAGGAACATAGTGCGGAGGTTCACACACCCGTCGACAAAAACTCTGTTGCTATGGTACTGCAGGGAGGAGACCTGGTCGGTATTTACTTTTACTGAAACTCTCTGCTTGGTAGCATCTAACCAACTTGTGCCTCATAAAGAGTTCGATTTGTCTTATTACCTCCTAATTTCTTTGAGTCTATGAGCCAATGCTTTTAAAATACATTTATAGTAAACCATCCTTAGGGCATGGTTAGTATCTGAATCTATCGTATAGAGATTTATTCTCGAAACTCCGTGGAGTAAATCAGATTTAGACTTTTATCAGATGGTTGTCTCCTCGGATTTTTTTTTCAATTTCATTTTGGCATATTATACTTATCGTAGTATTTCTTATTGCAGATAGGCTTCACCGTATCTCATTAAGTTATGAGATACCTCGGATAGTGGGATAAAGAGGCGCACGATTGACTCTCATCTTTAGTTCTTGTATCCTTTTTCATATATGTCCCAATTCTAACTATTGCGTCGAAGTGAATCATTGATTGTTTCTGTTTCATCTCCTCTAAGTTCTAAGTCTCTTGCCACGTTTATCCTGCTCCTATTTAAGAACATCTTTTGAATTCAGTAAGTCTTCTTTCATGGTCCTTATAAAATGTTCTTGTTGTCTGTCTCGCTTTTTATTTTGTATTTTTAGGTCATCTATGATAGTCTGAATCAGGTCTTCATTTTCTATTTACGGTTTTACTCCTCTTGTTCTCTTCTGTTTCCAGTTTCATTCTTTTTGCTCCACTCTCTGTTTGTCTAACTTTTTAAATAGCAGCTCTACTAATTTCTTGCTCTCCATCTTAGCCTGAATTTTGGTTTTTTTTTTGACTTTTTGAATAAATGGCCTCAAAGATCAACCGATTTAAAACTTTTATACTTTTTTTATAAATATTTTAAATCTTTTTTGGATAAGATACAACCTGCTGGTATCACTGATTTTAACAGACCAATTGTAGTGAAATACCTGTTAATTCCCGGTCAAGTGTTTCCAAATTGTTCGGGAGGAGTTCGAAAATAGACTTTAAAATTTTTTACAGGAAAACGGCCATTATTTTTAAAAACCTTTACGATAGTGCGTAAACAGATTGCATATATTTTATTTTAGAAATTTCTTCTCTGCAAAATAAAAAAAAATTTTGTCGCAATAAAAAAAATAAAAAAGTAAATTTTTTATACTAGATTTTCTTTTAGGTGGGATTTAACGATTTTATCTCGTCTAATTTCTTGTACTAGAAAAATGAGCAATGCCAAGAATTTTGTGCTTTTCAAAATAAAAATATTTTTGTCTGATACTATAAACATGATTATATTGTTCAATTCTTAAAAAAAAATTATTACTTTACTTATCATAGATTGTTTCAAATTTTATTCAAAAAAATATTATGCGACTACTATTTTTAATCTTTTAAAGAACAAAAGATTTCATCGACATCATAATTATGAAATACGGACTACTAAATTATAATGTATATGTATCCATTATTTAACAAACTTAACTACTAACTAAATAAAGAAATGTATTTAATTTCATTTTATCGCACACTTCGATTATTTTAAACGCATGATATAAATGAGTTCGGATGTAAAACCATATCCGGACGTCTGTCATTATTGCCCAGTCTATAAACCCATCTTTGACGTGGAACTAATATGGTAACGAAGCGCCATTGTAAAGCTCGGTTTGTATATTATTATCTTAAAATCTGTTTGATATATTACCTAGTATATTTCACAAGCTTTCATAATACACGATAATTGGAAAACGATAGATAATTAAACATAATGTACTCAATATAATCGAACCTTTAAAACTATAATTTTATAGCAAAAAGATAAAAATTTCTATTTTTGCTAAACAGAATGTTTTTAACCGTGGGGAAACGCACACTGATGCTTTAAATGCCGATTTTCAGCAGTATTTATTTTGAAAACAGGATTCCTGTTGGCTCAAGATAATTGCATTTGTAACGATCGCGCAATTAGAGCTGCGAATGATTCAGCAGGAATTTAACATAAAACCGGGGTGCAAAAGGGAGAATGGGCGAAGTAATCAAATATCTGTTGCAATATATTAAACGCCGATGTTGTGTTTGGTACTTCGGATGTCGCTTATAATGAAGCCTAATAAGTAATTTTTAAAAGATATAACTTTTTATCAGCACTGGAAGCAAGGCTCGGTTTTTTTTTCCCTAATAGTTGATGCAGTCAAAGATGCAAAGATGCATAAAAATGCGTCAAAATACATAGTATTTTGACTGTATTGTGTCTATGGTAAAGGTTAAAAATTCTCAAGATATAACACGACCCAGTGGCGAGTATTCCTTTAACGTAAACCTTGTTTCTTTTTTCTCAGGATAATTATTCGAACTCTGAAGGTTGAAGATCGGCTCGATTGTCTGAAAAATATACTTGGGTAGTAAAAAGTCGTTTCCTTTCACTAAAGCAGTTTTTGTTCCATCGAAATGCTGAATTTTTTAGTAAATTGAGAATTTATATTGTTTCGATTGTTAATAGTCTTGACCCTTTAAGTCTTAGCTAGATTATGTCATTGTTAGAACAGATATATAACATACATATACAACATCAGTCATCTTTAAACATATAGTTGACATTGTAAATTATTTTAAGATGAAGCTGATGCTTCTTGTGACTGACTTTATGATTAGCGGTACCTTACTAAGCCTTATTGTCTATTGTGTCATCAGAGTGTGTAGCCTAAGAGCCAAGAGTCACCTATCTACCTATCCCCTCTATCCCAAATTTTAGTATACTCAAAGGCTTTCATTTCTTCACTTAGATAACTCACGATTTTTGAGGAAATTGACATCCCTCACTAAATCTATAATCGTAGTCGGGTTCAGTTGTATGAGACCGTGCATATTTATCATTCTTTCCTTTCAAAAATCTTTATTAAGGTCTTTGAAAAAAGCAGAATTGTAAAAAGGGACTTACTGCTAATGTAATTATAGAACAAACCTTAAGAAATTGATCCTGTAATAAAGGAAACACGTCTTTATAAGGAGTATTTGATACTAAAATGCACACCTAATATTGCTATAAAAAAAGGAAAAATTTAAAATTGACCTTACTGCTACCTATATCTAGTATGTACTAACTTTTTATTTTGGTCATTTGGCGAAATATTTTCAGAATAAAGACTTCTGAGTACTTAAAAAGTTTGTGCTCAGAATACAGGGTGTTTCAGAACTATGGGGTCAAACTTCTAGAGGTTGTTCAGTGCAACAGTAGAATCCATTTGAGTATAGGAACCCATGTCCGGAAATGTGTCACTACGCCACTACGGCCCTAAGACGGGTTTAAATTTAGAAAAAATTATAATTACCTAAATAGGATCTGATGCATTTATTTTTACCTTTTAGATATGATACCATCACAACAATTGTTTAAAATGTCTTCTTCCAACCTCAATACACCGATTTAAACGCCGCACATAATTTCAGCGGACTACACTAAAAATTTGATCTTGGTTTTGAATGATTTCAAATGCTGCTGTTATTCGTCCAATTAAGTCTAGCTCTGATTCTACTGGAGTTTCGTAGACTAAAGAGTTTACATATCCCCACAAGAAAAAATCGAGCGACGTTAAATCGGGTGATCTAGGAGGCCAAGAAACTGCTCCACCTCTGGCAATCCAACGGTGCCCAAACCGCTGAACCAAATACTCGCGTACTTGTACAGAAAAGTGAGTCGGCGCTCCATCATGCTGAAACCACATTTGGTGTCTAACGTTTAGTGGAACATTTTCAAGGAGTTCTGGGAGAACTTCCTTCAAGAAATGCAGATAAATAGGTCCTATTAACCGTTTCGGTAGAAGTTATGGCCCAATTAAATAATCATCAACAATTCCTGCCCATACGTTGACAGAGCAACGATTCTGATGTTTTCTTGGAAAAATTGCATAAGGATTTTCTTCGTCCCAAACATGGCTATTCCTACTATTAAAAATATCGTCTCTTGTGAAAGAGACTTCATCGGTCCACAAAACATATCGTAAAAAATTTGGTTGTGCAATGATGTGATCCAGAAGCCATCGACAAAATTGAACTCTAGGATGATAATCGGCTGCAGTCATACCTTGAACTTTCTGGAAGTGTGTTATATAGAAAAAAAAATGATTATTAATTATTTATGATTAATAATAATTTATTCCTTTATCCAATACTTTAATTTTACTTTAATACTTTATCTTATTTACCTGGATTAAATGAAATTTGAATGGACGGATGGGTAATAACAGGAAGGAAAAAGGAGAGTAAAGGTATGGGAAGTGAGGGTTAGAAAATGGGTACAAGGGAACCAATGGAAGGAGGGAGACTTACTATAGACTATAGAGACAGCTCAGGCGATCTTCTCAAAGGGGAGCCCACTAGCACTAACCACTTTGGTAGAGTGGCGTGGGTTCCACAAGAGTTCAATAAAATGCAAGCGCCACCTGTTTTATCCCAGATGGATAAGAAAATCCCGATGACCAAGATAACAGGAAATTACTAAAAGCACTATACCTATAAACCTGAAAGAAAATCTCACAAGGAAGAACAGACAGGGAGATTTATAAATACAATTAATTATATTGACCCTTAATATTATATACAAGTGTTATGGTGTAATTAATAAATCAACAATAAAATAAATATTAACCCTCTACTTTGGCTATTAAATTATATGCTATTAACTTACAGCTTTAGTATGAAAGCACCTTAAATCTCATGGACTCACACCAAAAGTCCGTTGTCAAACTTAGAAAGTTAGGTTATCTTTCAAAAATTAAAATAAATATAAAAAAAGCTTTAGTTAAAAAAAAGGTTAGTATTCAGTATAATATACTACAGTAAAGCTAATAAATGTTGATAGGACTTTGGTCTAGAGTTTATAAAAGCAATTTATAAAAGACAAATCAAACAATAACAACCGGCGGTTTATGGTTAAATAAATATGGTACAACTTATACTATACCTCGCATATACGTATATACTCAGTTCCCAACAAAGATTATAGCAACAAGGTGCCTCAAAAATTAAAGTAAACTAGTAAATATATGTGCGATAAATTACTCAAATAGTATTAACTATGGCAATAGTAATGTGTGTGGCCTTTGTTTTACACTTGTGACAAAGTGATTCAGCCAGTACTACACTCTGTGATGGATTTCAGGATATCCAGAAGAAGCTCAAGTGTGTTTGATGGGGCTCAGACCATCAAATTCCATCAAATCCTTCACAATATCAGTAATGAGTTAAACAAATAGATGAGGAAGTCCAAGTGGTAGCCATAAGGGGACAAATAGGAAAAGAAGAAGAAAGAGAACAAAAAGAGAAAAAGAAGAGAAAAAGGCCTGAAAACGAAACTACATGTGAGAAACTGAACTGAGGAATTTCTGAGGTGAGCAAAATTATTTTTTTTATTAAAATTTCGCTTTAAAAAGTTGGATGTCTTTATAAACTTTAAATTAAAATAAGAATAAATGTGAATATTTAATGGGTTATAAGAAAAATTATAAGAATAAGTTGACCATGTGCCATGTGCAACTTACCTAGGTTAGAATGTGGCCTTTCTTTGGAATTTTTATGACAAAATAACACAGAAAACCTTAAAAACTCTCTAGTCTGTTTTCTTAAAACTGCCCTCGGCAAAACTTTAATTTAACTCACAAAAAAAAATCAGACCTAGATAAGGTATTTCCTTTGTAAATCCGCTCAAAGCGAAACCAGCTGAAGTATTCAACTCTCAGCTGAAAAATGACCCATTAACCCAAACCTGTCAAAATGGATCCCGTCCAGATTTTACCATGTTTAAGTCATCTGTCAACCTTGGAATCTTACTGAAAATATAGACAATTCCTGCATGAAATAAGTAGTACTGTAAGTATGTACCAGCCACAATAAAACTTAAAAAGATCTTGAGAAGAAAATCAATATTTGGGTTTGACAGTTACTTTGTTTACTATTTTATTGAAATGAAGATTCACTACAGTTTTCCTACAATAAATTATGTGAACAGAAGAGCAGCAAATTCTGCTCAACTGACTATTGCAGACCTCACACATAATAAAGTCTCTTTCTAATTTTCAGATCGACATTGGCCAAGGCAACCGAAAGAAATCAGACACCTGTACAACCTCACAATGCAAGATCAAGGTACCAACAATATCAACCTAGTCAAGATTATGCTTTAATATGAACTTGATTTCTAATAAGTAGTTACTGCTATAAAACAATATATATATCTGTCCATTAATGTCTACTACATTCAGTTCTGAGATATTTATACATATATTTGCCATTTAAATACATTTGCAATAAATTGGTTATTTCCTAAACTGATCAAAATTTTATAATTATTAAAACCTATACAATTATGTTTGATTTTTCTAGGGAGATTACCCTTTCTTATAAGCCCAAACCCTGTTTGCTTTCGACTTTTATAACTACTAATCTAAGACTTTGATAAATGAAGGAAGCTTTATTAAATTATATTAAAATATTTCAAATTTGAATACATTGAGTTAAAGTGTTATGCTCACAAAAAAAAACTGTAACAAGTGGTAAGGATGGAGTTATTGCTCGTGTAGTAATCGCCAGACAGAAGCGTTACTCGTATTCATATTCTTAGCGATGTCACGGGTGCTATTTGATGGTTCATCGGCAACTCGCTGAAGCACCTCTTCTTCAAATTCGACCGTTCTTACGGTTCGAGCAACACCCGTATCATGCATCTTGGTCTTAAAGCTCAGTCTGTCTGTCTGTCTCAGCGAGCCGCCGATGAACCGCAATAAACTTTTTGTATCCAGGATGCTGTCGTTCGGGATAACGTTCATGATACAACCGCGATGCTGCGATGCATTGCAGTTTGTTGCTCCGTATGCCAAATGCATATCCGCCAATTCTTGATTGGTAAAGTTTTCCATTAGCAATAAATGTTTAAAAATTGTAAGCTATAAAATTTTTAAACATGACATTAAGAATTGACATTGATAAGCGTTGATTTTAAACAATTGTTGTGATGGTATCATGTACAAAAGGTAAAAATAAATGCAGCAGATCCTATTTAGGTAATTAATGTTTTTTATAAATTTTAACGCATCTTAGGGCCGTAGTGACGTAGTGACGCATTTCCGGACATGGGTTGCTATACTCAAATGCAGTTCTGTTGCACTGAACAACCCCCAGAAGTTTGATCCCATAGTTCTGAAACACCCTGTATAGTTTTATTAAAATTAAATGTTCTAAAGTAAATATCCTTTTTATTGTGCTATTATACAAATATTTTATGCTAACTAATATGTTATAATACTAATTGTTCAATGAACTTGTTTTGTTTTTGTATAAATATTCATATTGTAAAGGCGCCTTAACCCAAAGAGTGTGGAGCCACCTGTCTGCATATTGGTTTACTTCACCGCATTGCTAAATCCATCGGCGCGTGGTCCAACTATCTCTCATTGGTTTCTTTCACATGTATTAAGCTTGTATGGTGAAAATCGAAATCGTTGTCGGCCATCTTGCTTAGGAAAATTGACAGGGAGCTGATAGACAGTTGGTGACATTGCTGATACAATATCATTTGTCTATGTCTATGTCATATGTCTGTCATTTTGGTAATGTTTTAATTGATTTGCAGCAAGCAATTCCAGGTTTCTGGTAAGAAAATCTGATTTTATTTATTACTATTGTCAATCTTTAGTCTTTAATAATGTTATGACAAAAATAATAGTCCAGCAAGACTAACCGGTTTACAGGGACTAGTTCTAGGGAGTTGAGTTTGTTCGACAGTCTTGATTTAATAGTTTTAAACAACAAGAACAACTCCCAAGATCTGATAGGTTCCAGAAACCCTGTAAAATTTAAATGATAAAAAAAGACTAGTAAGCTTACGGGTCAAGTACCATGGTGTTCTTCTTTCGGGGGCGAGAGCCCGCGATGGGTTATTTCTCACCACATAGGGCTTAAGGCATGATGTGGGTTGACGGGGCGAAATTAGCTGCTTTTTGGCTTCAGGGCGAAATCCCCATCACTGCTGGATCTATAAATTCATGGCTAGCGTTTTATAGATTCATATTCAAGGATCCCTAAGAGAGATTTCTCAATGGAAACACGGTACACCAAATAAAATGTCACCAACGGTGAAAACTACTTACGAAGTTTCAAGAGGCATAGAACTACTAAGAACCATCCTGCTTCAAAAAATAATTTATTGAAAATGAAGAAACACTAATGAATTTTAGTTTTCAGTATTAACACTATTAATTTAGCTAAAAATGTGCTGGCGGAGAGAGATGATACTAGATTTATTTCACGACACGATTAATCTTTCTCCGTCACAGCGCACTGCACGGTTCACCTTTGACAGACGCAGGAGCTGGAAAAGACGCGCGATTTCGCGATACGTCGCGAAACTGCTTAAGTAGCAGTCCAAAAGACGTCTGGGCGCAAGACCGGAGATTGAGGAACTTCGCTCGTTACTTTATGGGTTTAGCCGCTATGGGCCCAACCAAAACCCATACATAGATCACTAATAAGAAAACCATAGAGTGCCTAGTAGAAAGTACAAATACGGGGCAAATCGTAATAATTCAATAATCGTAATCGACACGCGGCGCCACTGGCGTCCACTTTAGTAAACCGGTTTACAAATTCAATTGCCGTGAAATCTTCTCCATGCACAGCATATTATAAACAATAACAAATAATTAAAGTGGAGATAACGTTGATAGTGGTTTAATGAAAAACATTGGCGAATTGCATTAAAAATCGAAGGCAATAATTGTAATTATGATGGATGTCTCAGTCAGCAGGCTCGTACTTATAAAGTTTTGAAAGAAAGATTTATAACAAGGTCATTTTTAAATATTTAAACGAAATGAATAAAAGTTAGGATTCTCCAGATACCGTCTAGAGTGTAATTTATCCTGTAACAATAAAATCAAATTCAGTTGATTGCAATGAAGAAGTTTCACTTTTCAAGTATTTAATTTTTAACTTGATTATTATAAATACATATTATTCTACAATTAAAAATTGATTAAAATTTTTCTGAAAATTTCCTTGATGTATGAGTATCTATATTTTAAATGCTTCTGAGAAACATATTAATAAGATATTTTTTTAAGTTCCTTCAGTTTCCATTACAAGAAAAATATGGAAAGCAATATGCAATGTAAATTTTATTAAGGCTTTGAGCTATAGAATTTCTTTTGATCAGTTCTCTTCACAAATTTTAATAATGCTGATACTGCTGGCTTTACACTACAATACATATTTATTTAAAACTTTATTTTGTCTTTTTTTCACATGAATCATTTAGTAAATTAATTTATAAGGTTTGCACTGCCTATTTTTTTATTTTATTTCATGCTCGTATCATACCACTTCCTGTGTTCACTGAGACGAGACATAGGTATAGAGACTAAGAGACCTGAGCACTCGGAATGGATCAGAATTAATGATTTTCTTACAACTTGTGTTTTTTTAAGAGTTTCTTTTTATTTTATGTAACCATCTGTCCTTAAATTAAGTTTTTATTAATATTATAGTTCGAAGATATGTTGTTAGTATTATAAGAGATCAACAAATACATATAATACTATGTAAGTGATATATATATATTAATACTAAAAAGTTGTTTACGTTTTCAAAGAGTTTATTTTGTTTTGTAAATGGATATATTATTTCTTTAGATAATACTCTGCTATAGAATTTTTAATAAATTTTTAAAATCTGTTTAATTTTTCTTTAGGAAACCGATACAAGTACATATTAAATAATATAAGTAAACATAATTCATCCTCTTATTGGATCTATGTGTAAATAAAATGAGAATATTATTAACCTAATGGAATGTCTTTAGATGTATGATGAGAAAATAGCACAAAAATTTTGACAACCTTTTCTAATCTGCTTAAACTTAGGGTAGTTCAGTGCTAACAAAATACTTTAAAACATTTTTAGATTAATTTTTTATTTATATGTCTCTTATAATAAATTATTGTATATTATGTTTATCATTTTAAGTAATTTTTTTTTCAGGAAAATTAAATAATGAATGTATTAAAGAAAAAACATTGTTTTATTTTTATTTGTCCACTTGGTGATATGTCGTACACTATTGTTAATTTATTGCAGTAGATTAACTCATTTAGATATGTAAAATAAAGCTGAAAAGTTTTATTTTATTGAGATCAATATCTGATGCTATCACCTAATCAAAAAGCCTCTTTTCTCTACGACCTTTTTGATTAGGCGTTGGCTTTAGATATTACGATTAAGTAATAAGATTGTAATAATGAAATTTGATTTCCCGCCTTAATTTCGCCACGCCTTTCTACCATTTTGATTGGTTCAATTAGGCACGACAAACTGTCAAGTTAGTTACAGCAGTTTCCGTTGCCAAGTGAGAGGACGCTAGCTGATTTGTCAGAAAAATCAGTTTGTATGCAACCACCACTTCTCTATATTTTTATGTTTTGTGGTTTCTTTATTATTTTCGCTCTTCCGTTTTGGCGTGGAAAAGACTTTTTATCACGATTTTTTCATCTATTAGTTAATTATTTTAACGGACTTTAATATATTGTAGCTTTACAGTAGTTTTACTTGAAAATTATTACTTTTTTACATTTATTCAGTGAGTACTACCTATTTTTTTTTATTAATATTTTATAATACCCCTAGTGTCCGACGTGAACCTTTAAGCGGGTAGCTTTCTGGGGCGCGATCTAATACCTAGCCTTTAACAAAATAGCTTATTAATTTTACAAGTAATTTCATTTTTTTTCCAAATATTAAGTGTCTACAGTGTACCCCACGGTTTAAATAACGTAGTAAACTACGTAATGCTTTTTATCTTGCCCTTACTTTACATTTATTTTCCTTGAAACAACGACTTTCAATTGTTAGGGACCATGCATAACAGCATCAGACTCCCTTGCATCAAAAGTCAACTGAAATAAAATGTCACCAACGGTAGAAACTACGTCGAAAGTCAGATCATGAAGCAGTTTATAATGGCTATTTGAGTTTGTTACAATAGTGACCTGATATAAAATTCTCTTTAAGTAAAACTATGCAGCCCTTATGCACTTTCAGACAAATGTGCTCTTGTTAGCATTAAAAAAAAAGATTTTAACTGTATTGATCCTAAGACCAGCAAAGTTTTTTTTCAAAATCAGTATTTTTACAATGTCGGCAAGGTCCATTAAAGCTAAGATAGAACGAAAAAATTGCTCCATTGGCAGCGTCAAAACCAGAGAAAGTTAACTAAAAGTGAATTTGCAGATTTATTTTGTTCCATTTGGCAAGATGGAATTTCAAAAACTTTTTCCTCTTTTGAATCAACAAGAATATTTCGATATCAAGGGAGAAATATCCTATAGAAAGCCTAGAGCCTACAAAACTTAATAGATATAAAATCTTCCGACAAGAAAATGAAGACCCTCTTAATATACAGAGCGATCAATTTGAAAGTAATGAATCCCAAGAAAATATTGTTACTGAACAAGTAAGCTCAGAATCTAGAACTGGTTGCACTACAAGTTTGGTGTCAGTTGAAACCAAGGGTCAAAAATTTTGCTTTTGAATCCATTTTGTTGAGGAAAATTGGCACAGAAACGCCGTAAAATACTCAGCAGCAGTCAAATACTAACTAGTGGCGCCTACGCAAAGCTAATTGAAAATATGAATAAAGAAAAAAAGATAGTTAAGAAGAATCAAAAGGTAAAGAAAATTAAAAAACAACTTTCAAGTAGTTCAGAAGCCGACCAAGAAGAGGAGGTTCAATACAAGGACGAAAGCGATATCAAAAACATGACACTAGCTGATTTGGTTCGAAATGAGACTAACGAGGATGTAGTTCAAAGTGAATATGAAAGTGAGACAGAAGATATGGCATTATCACACCCTGTTGAATCTAAATTAGCGACGGAAGAAATTATAACTACTGGCGATTTCGTTTTGGTTAAATTTAAAATTAGAAATAAGAACGTGCACTACATGGCTTTTGTAAAAGAGTTGCTATCCAATAATGAACTTTGTGTTCTATTTATGATGTAAGGGAAATAAATTTGTTTATCCAGTAGTTTCGGAAATCAATAATGTAGTAAAAAAAGATATTGTTTTAAAACTATCACCCCCAGATCCGCTAGGAGGAACTTCTAGAATGGCAGATATGTATTCCTTTCCAATAGATTTCAACAAATATTTAGTTCGTAGAAGTAAACCTGTTTCTCTATGTTATTAAGTTACTTACTTTTTTACCTATTTTTTATGTAAGAATATTTTTTTGCTTGGAATCCTTTGCTCAAGTTTTGACTCAATATTTAGATTAAGAATCAATGGTTACTACTAAGTAAATTTTTTTGTACGTCTTTTTCTTTAAATAAATATTTTTGCATTTGTTTATTTTATAAATTTAAAAAAATGATGTCTCAATTCTTCCCTGAGTGTCTTATTTTTGATTTGGAAGGCGGGTTCGACTGTTTATACGTGAACTTTACCATTGTCTGATATTTCACCTGGTTAGTCTCATATTTGCACTTTTCCAAGGATAAATATGAAGCAGAGCTTTAATTTTTTTCATAATATAGATAAAGTTTTTATGTTTTTATTTTTGCAATAATTTTCTGATTATTACTCACATCCATAAAATTTGTTCCTCAAAAATATGAAAGATTTAAAAAGTGTCTCATTTTTACACCACTTGCCCCTATATAAATGATATTTTGGAAATATATATTATTAACCATGAAATAACCTAGTAGGATCAAACAAATCTATTACTTACTTAAAAAAATGCATTCATTTTGTTCAAAGACACATATATTTAAAAAAAAAATAAGACCAAGGCTACGTTTTTTTATTCGTTTTGTTTTATACTATAATAATAGTACTGACGAGATTCAGATCCAGAACTGGTTTGCTAAATATAAATTAATTCTGAATGGAAAAACGAAACTGGATAAGAGTAGGTTTCAAGTTTTCAAAAAAAAAGTTTTAAGAATAATTCCTTGAAATTGATTAAAAGATTCATGTAGGGAAAGTTTAAAGAAAATGGGTTATGGCTTACGCACTATTTCCGCACAGGAACGTGTATTATTTTTTTATAAAATTCAAAGATTTGCTTGTTAGTAGTGCAAAGTTTACACAACAAGGTCCTCTGCATACTATGCCTTAAATTTGCCACAAAATATACAATACGTAGATTATGTAAAAACTTACATTTACAAAAAAAATATATTTAATTATCTATTAATGGTAATGTATATTCTAGTGATATAGAAAATAATTAAATTTGATTATTCTATATTAGGTCAAGTTGTTTAATTTTATTTTATATTTTTATAAATATAAATAATAAAAAGCAATAAACGCTGTTTTTTGAGCCTCAATGGTTCCTCCAACTTTTGTAATACCAGAATTCAACATAACACTTGAATTAACATAAACATGCACTTGACTTCGTCGCCTACTGTAATATTATTATTATAATCCTTATCCTAACATAAACTTAAATGATAACTTTCATTGATTTAATAATTCTACAATATTCTTATTATACCTCATGGAGTATTTTTTGATAGATAAAATTTCAGGTCCTGGGTATATAAAAAAATCTTAATCGTTTAAGTTAATATTTCGTCTTAATACGTAAATAAGTCTGTTTTCTTTGAAGATAGTATTTTCTATTTCGATATTTATATAAATAGTGACGTAATACCTAATAAAAGAGGTAACTAAAGAACTTAAAGTTAAACACAAAATTGAAATTTCAGTGACTGTCGTTTTTTGTCGCAATTTCATTAAATGCTAATAAAAAATGGAGGGGTACATTATTAGGAACAATATTAAATTAAATAAATATGCCTAATAAAGAAAAAAACCTTTATCCTCTGGACCAAAGGCGCTTAATTTCACCCAAGGGAAACTTCAGAGTCTTTTTATAATTGCTCCTCAATTCAACAGGAGGACCTGGCGCAAAGTACGGGATAACTAATCCCTCTAATCCGTTATTTTTCCCCTTTGTAAGAGAGATAAAGCCCGGCCTGGCTAAATATACGTTTTTTAGTCTTTTAAACGAACTTTCCTGAAGAGTAATTTCCAGCGATTATGAGGGTAGCAAAAAAAAGTGTCTATTTTAGGAGACCAAAAAAAAATAAGATGTTTTGAATTATTTACGGTATACCTTACATTATTACATTATTGATTTATTATCGTAAAATGAAAAGTAATTGTAAGAAATCTCACAAATCATTGAGAACAAAATCCCTTAAAATTAACAGCGGCCAATCGATTGCGTCCAATTTTTCCAAGAGATAGCGGACTTATAAGTTTCTAGCGGAAAATGGACAGTGCATTTAAAAAGGATTTTCTACAATTCCCAAGCAATTACCGGACTGAATCTCCAATAATACCTTGTCGAGTTTAAGCTCTAGAAATATATTTTCTGTAATTTTTAGTAAAAAATCTATAGACTGTAACGATTGATTTTTGTTTAAACCATTTTATATATTAATCTAATTCTTTAAAAACAAAGTTTCTTAACTATTTAATCAAACAATTAAAAATTATCGAACTGTATATTACTATTTAATTCACACCCATCCTGTATAAATAATATTCGTTTAAAAAGAATCCTAGTCTGGCATTCTTTGTACGCGTTCTTCGTTTTTTTTTGGGTTTTTCGCTCACGGTAAACCGCCGAGCATCGGTCATTTTCTGCCAAGATCCACTTCTGTGCAACTAGTACAGACTAAAATCGCTGTTTTGTGGCAGTTTAACGCTTTACTAATTTTTGCGTTCCTTTGTGGATTAATAGCTACAAAATTAGCAAATTAAATGAATTATATCTCTGTAGAGTTCTTTTGAAATTCATTTGCTGACTTTGCTCAGGATAAATGGTTTTGGTCTTATAGTAGCATAGAAAATCTTTCGGTAAATTTCTGAGACCTTATTTTAGCTTAGTTGGTTTTTTTGGGTGACTATAATAGGTTTAAATTTCTTTTTAGCTTAAATAAATTAATTTATATTGGAGGACTCGAAAGCTAGAACAATTTTATTAATTCTGTTGCTTTCCCATTGCTGAATTCTGAAAGTGTAAAAAAAAAGTATATAAAAGCCACAAAATTCCACCATTGTGTAAGTTTTACTTACATGTTCGATAAACCTATTTTTTGTAATAATTTTATTAATATTAAGCCATTACAAATAATAAGCCAAAAATATTAAAAATAAGTTCTTTATTCATCTTGAAGTTTTGATATTAACTGTACATTTTATTGACACTAAAGAATAATTTTATTACATAATAGCTTACTTCTAAAATTTTATTACAACAAATTAAATAATTAAATAAATACTCTAAATTTAAATTAAATATTTATTCTTAAATTTATGACAAAAGTTACATGGGTACTGGGGTATTTTAGGGTTGAAGGATAGGGTGAAAAGGAAGATCCAAAGCAGTTCTATTCTTCCTCGTTGGTCTCCGGTTTCCAGATTGGATGAAAGTTAGTTTGGTATGATGAAGTTCCAGATATGTCCAGTTGTTTGATAGTGTCCTCGATTCCTTGAGTCTGTTGTGTCCCAGATAAGTCGTTTTTTTGTAAATTTGGTGCAGCCTAAATGCTGAAAACAAATTGATTAATATATATTTTTTTTGTAATTTAAATTAAGGCTAAATTGAAAACTTACCTATTTTTACTTACCGTGTCCAAAGTGTAATTTTTGTAGGTATTTATTTTATTCAAAAGTAGTGCTTAAAATATTACTTATCGACACAAAAAATGTGATAATACAGTTTTTTATTTTTTATATCGGCAGAAGTGTAAACCAAATTGTGATCACAATAAGGTGGGTTTATCTTTGTTGTATTTTTTTATAAGCTTTATTAAGTGATACCATGGTATAATAGCCGTTTTTTTAGTATTGTTGATATTTTCATAACCTTACGGTTCTTCCCCCAATTAAAGTTATATAATTAACAACCTAAATTTGAATTAAATTTACCTGTCATTTGAAAATAAATTTTAAAGCTTTTATTTGACCCTAATTTCCAGAGGCAGAGCTTTTACAGGACTTATAATTCGTAGATACTTGGGTCTTTATTTTATGCAGTAGTTTTTATAGTAAGTATTGTGTGGCCCTTTACTTAAATTCTATAGGGGTGTTTTAAGGCTAATTTGGTCACTGGCGCCCCTGAGCTTTATTTTATTTACTTCCTTTGTTTTAAAGAAGTTGCACGACCACTCTCCGCGAGATAGGCTAGCCCGGCACTCTTTTCTTGTCCACCCTTTTATATTGCATTTTATGTTGACCTATGGTTAAATATATGGGTGGCAAGACATTGTTGGATAAAAAATAAAAAACTAGGATGATAAATAACTGAGCTATAGTGGAGTGTATTTAAATATACAGGGTTATGTTTTACTCCCATATCCACGGGATTTCACATAAGTATTAAAAAATATATTTTTTTATATTTTATATCGGGAATAACTGACTGCAGACTCTATAGGAATTAAAAAAAAATCTTTTTACAAACTAACACCTAAATATAAATCTGACGGTTATTTCATATTTAATTTAAAACTTTAGCAAGAATTATCAGGGACAAAATTTTTAATTTAAATTCAGTCGGGACGAAAAATGTTCACACTGTAGCGACATCACCAAACTAATTAAATTACGTACTTATATTATTTGGATCACAAGCAAATGTAATAACAAGTAGTCCTGGTTCTAAAATTTGCTTGTAAAAGGTCCCGAGTTCAAAATATCCGCTATAGATGTCTATTAATTTTTTTTATAAAAATTTTAAAAATCCTACACCAAGTTGGTTAAACATTGCTAAAATTTTTAATGCCTTCAATTATAGAACTTTAAAATTAATATATTGCTTTACAATTCTTCGAAGCCAAACGAGTTTCACTGTTTGGAGTTGATTGAATCATAATTGAGGTATGCACATATGCATAAGAGCGTAATAATGAGTAGGATCACACTGTTTGGTGTGTAATTTAAAATTTGACTTTAACACTTGTTACATACTTTTTTCATCCTTTTTATCTAATTCGCATTTAGTGTTTGGAATATTTTGTTTGAAGAAATATTTTTTGTTAACCGTTATTATTGAAAGATTAAGTATTGGCTTACTAAGGAAGTATTTGACACGTATTTAATACATTCTTTGGGTTTAAAACTGTTGGCGTTGAAGATTAAGCAGACAGTACTTTTGACTATCTATTGCGTTTTGCACTTATTAGAAACGACAACTTTTATTATTTTTTGTTGCGTAGTAGCCAGCTTGAGATTTTTAAAAAAATCATCTTGAAGTTTAGCTATTTATGTTATATAGAGTTGAAATATTTACAAATGGCGTCAATCTCTTTGACATGTTTCTTGTCAAATAGTGAGTTTTTAATAGCTGTTCAAGCGGATAGTATTCCTAAGGTCGACCGTTATCCGCACACAAAAACATTAAAATTGATTGCCCTTGGTTTAAATTTCGAGAAAAATATATAAGTACGTATACTTTAAAGAATATGTTAATGTGTTTTGTTGTCACATGTAAGCAGCAAATTTTTTAAGAGAAGTGCTATATATACAGGCTGTTACAAAATTCGGTGGACATATTTTCAGAGCGTATTATTGAAGTTAAAATAAGACTTTTTTCCTATAAACATATATCCTAAACTGATGTCCTGAACGTTTGCAAGTATGGTGCGTTCAGAGAAAAAAAATGCCGATAAAAAGATGCAAAAACATTTTCGTTTAAATTCTTTTTCGAATTGTTTTTTTAAGAACCACACTGCATTTTTAAAAACATGTGCTTTTCTCTCTTAAACAACTTAAAATGGAACTTCTCCGTTGTTTGAATAACTGTCGCATCGCTGAAAAAAAGAACATATCATAGTTCATTTTAATTAAAATAAAACAGTGATTCAATAATTATTTTTTCTAAGAAAATTATTTACAGGAAAGTTCCATATTATTTTTTTGTTTTCTACCTGAATCCGAGAGATTTCCCACGTTTTCCGGGACACTCTGTATATGTACTCCCCCTTTCTGACTTCCCTCTTTTTTTTATTTAAAGTTTAATTTGTCAAGAAGGCAATTGTCAATATCTTTTGTATGAAATGTTATCTTGTTTTATGCTTTTAAATCATTTACAGATTTTACTAAACCTTTATTGTATTGCCATTTTACGATAATATTTATTTTTTCTAGTAGATCATGCCAAATTATTACTATAATAATAATAATAAAATAATAATAATAATAATTTACCTGGCATATAGAAAGAATAAACATATATAGATATATAGAGTATCGCCAATTATAATGAATTTCATAGCCAACACATGAACTTCGTGGAAAACGGATTTGCACCTCTATAACAAAACATGAAGCATAATAAATGAAGATGTTCAGATCGAGAATGGTATAAACCAGGGAGATCCCCCATCACCATTCACTTTTTTTGTGCATGGCTCTATTCCCTCTCGGTGTCATTCTTAACAAGTCTTGCTGTAGTTGCACCTGCAAAAAATAATCTCAAAAAATTAATCACTAGTTTATTGATGATCTTAAGCTAAAAGCTAAAAAAGAGGATGAGCTTACCGAACAAATTAGACTTGTTAAGCAATTAAGCGATGACATTTAGGTGGAATTTAGACTGGAGAAATACGCGGAAGCAACGTTTAAAACAGGAAATCTTACAAAAAGCAAAAATCTAGGACTAAAAAATAACATTACAATAAAAGCACAAACAACGCGAACCTTAACAAATATACCAACATTTTATTTTTAAACAACAAATACCTTGGGATTAAAAAACATGATGAATCCAACAGAAAATATGAAAACAAGATTTAAGAGTACCAACAATGAGTACTACCTAAAAATCAGAGGAGTATTAAGTCTGAGTTGAGCGCAAAGAAGAGATTTTTATCATTACATCATTGGCAGTGCCTGTAGTGTAGGTACAGCTTTTGCATAAAAAAATGGACACAAGCTGATATCAGATAACTAGAGCATCAATCCAGGAAATTGCTCACTATGCACGGCGGCGGCGCCCTACACCCAAATTTGACATAGACCGCTTGTATACTAGAAAAGAAAGGGAGTGAGGAATGATAAGCCTAAAAACCAGCTAAGCCATCGCCCCAGAGGACGTAAACCTGAAACCAATGAGAATCAGACTTAAGAGAAAATAGATATTAGTATTCAAAATGTAAAAGAACGTCTTCAGCATAAAATAAAGGATGGACTTTGTATATACAGTTAGTAAAAGGAAAGATACAATTAATGAGACACTATCATGGAGCTAGCTGCGATGCGCTAATCTCAAAGTGGAAACAGCTTTCCAGGAATAATCTATAGCCACCAACTATATGAAGGTAAAGATTCTTAAGACCGACAAAGACCCAAGCTGGATAATATGCGTGACACACCAGGAAATCATATATCATGTAATCTTAGGCTACCAAATCATGGCAAAAGGCGCATCTTGATCGGCATAACCAAATTGCCAAATATCTGCACTGGAATACAACATCAAAAGTTTAAGATAAGTGGTACCAGCATAACCCGGATCCTGTACACCAGAAGTTACCATCATTTGAGATGAGCAAGATCATACAGACAGATCCATCAAAGCAAATAAACCATTCATTAGAATAAAATATAAGAAGCGAAGAACATGCCAACTCATAGACGAAACAATCCCATCCGATTATAATAGCATCCAAAAGGAAATAGAGAAATACCTCAAATATGAAGACGACAACTATATCCGTCGTAATGAGAGCAACAGGGTTAATATCAAAAAGGTCATCAAAAGCCATTGACCAAATACCTGGAAAGCACAACCTGTTGGTCTTACAGAGGTTAGTTACACACACTGGAAAAAAGGAATATAGCTGGATACGTAAAGATTCCACAACAGATAGCTCATCAGGTTCAGCAGCTAGAAAACCATGAGGAGG
The DNA here is from genome assembly GCF_022605725.1 of Anthonomus grandis grandis. NCBI lineage: Eukaryota > Metazoa > Arthropoda > Insecta > Coleoptera > Curculionidae > Anthonomus > Anthonomus grandis. Next base: position 22,437,824 of record NC_065546.1, read on the forward strand.
TGTAACTAGACCATCGAGTGGAAGGAATCGAAAATCAGATCACTTCCCAAACCGCCGATGATGGATTAACAGAAAGGAAAGTACTACTAACATCAAGCTTCACTTTAAATTATAGGATGTCGCATACGCAGCTATTGGACTTAGAGATAGACTTCTAGGAATATACTGTCACTTAATAACGCAGTATATGAAGCTACCAACCAACTGATCCCAGGCAATCAAAAAAGCAATGTTTATCGAGCAGTTCAAAAAAGATTAAACGCTAAATTTAACAGCTAGTTAACAAGATAGACCTCGCATGATATCGTTTACGGAGTGTATTCGATTATATTTTGAATAACAGACCTTTTACTAAAAAGATCAAAAAAATTTCCTTAAAAGTACAACAGCACCATTCACTAAATAGACACTTCAGACCTTTAAGCAGCGCTGTCTGAGACGCATATGGGTGTCCTGGACGTCCCTGGGTATCATCCCCCAAGGAGAGGTTACAAGTGCCTCATAGGGTGTTTAAAAACTATTCCGTACCTGGTCCAGATGATATTGTAACAAAATTTAGGAACACACTTTTATTGGCAACGTAAAAACTCTAACCTAACTCGCCTTGACTGTCGTTTAATTGTTTCCAAAGTAAAAGCTGACTAAACAATTAAAACTGAATAAAATGTCATGAAGCGCGTCCTTTTTAAAGCCCGATGAAACAGTTTCGAAATTTAGAATTTCTTCATTGTTTTTGCCGAAAAAGACCAATAATTTTAGGAGAATACTGACAGTCTAAGCAAGCAAGTATACAAATTCTAGAAAATTTAAAATACAAGGATTTTACAATACTTGTATTTTTAGGTTATATCTAAATAACCTAAATTGGGGCCAAGATGAGGCCCTCAAACAAGATAAGCTAATTAAAAACTAGACACTATGATGAAAATATTAAACCAAACGTAATTAGGACCCTAAATAAATCGTATGAATGAACTTTTAACTATAAAATATGAATATAACAATACAAAAACTAGAAGAATAATTTACGTATTTACATTTTCATAATACTGCTCCCCTCTCAAGTTTGATCGTCCCGGTCAATCAACACCTACCGAGCTATTGAAGTCATGATAAGGCGCTAACCGGACGATGTTTACAATTTTCATCTTCGTTATCGGAAGTCGCTAAATCCTGTACACTACATCGTTAATTCATGTGACCACATGAAACGGACCTTCCCAAACCTTCTGAAGCTTTGGTGATTTGCCATTCGTCCTCCGTGGATTATATAACCATACTCTCTCCTCAGGATTAAAACCGGTAGATTTCGCCTTTATGTTATAACGTGGTTTCATTTTGTTACTTTTTAGATATAGTTTATTAGTTATCCCGTGCCTCTTGGACTATTTGTAAACGCTGTTGTAGATGCTTGACGTACTCTTCAAGGCTTTCCGCCTTAAAAGAAAGAAAAAAAATGTGCTATATTACGTAAGAATAATCTTATGTACAAGCATCCTACAAGCTAAAAAAAAACAAAACAAAAATACAATTTCAAAAATTGACAAAACAATGAACAAAATTAAACACAAGAAGACAAAACTTTTTGAACACACTTGAATTAAAGATAACTAAATAAAACAATCAATTACTAAATAAAGGTAAACTTGTTGACGAAACTAGAAAAGAAAAAAGGACAAAAAAAACTTTCAAACATGTCCAAGGTTAAAACCTATCATTAAAAAAGTCATCCAGGTTGTTGGGTCTCCCAGTAATAATGTCATGTAAAGATAAATGAAGTTCATCACCAAATACAACTTTTGCTGGGCTTTTTCCAGTAGAGTTATGGATAGAAGAACGATATGCCGATAATAGGAATGGTTGTATACAGGTATCCCAGTTAGTTTGCTTGGAGCTTACCACCATTCTCAAATAGGTTTCCAATGTGCGATTAAATCTTTTCATTATTCCATCAGACTGAGGGTGTAGGGGAGTTGTGCGGGTTTTATTAATTCTTAGCAACTGGCATACTTCTTGGAACATTCCTGACTCAAAGTTTCTTCCTTGGTCTGAATGTATCTCTCTGGGAACACGAAATCGACAAATCCAGTTCTGGAACAGCACTTCAGCTACTGTCGTTGCTTCTTGGTTTGGAATCGGATAAGCCTCGGGCCACTTATTAAATTAATCCATAGCAACAAGAGCATATCGATTTCCGGAGCTATTAGTAGGAAACTGTCCTGCTACGTCTATGGGAATTCGTTCAAAGGATGCACCAACAAGATGCTGCATCATTTTTCCTCTGGTCCGGGTTCTTGGGCCCTTGCTTGACGAACACTGCTCATACTGTTGCCACCAGCGTTCAACATCTTCATGAATGTTCAGCCAGTAAAACCGTTCTCTCACTTTTGCCAAGGTCTTACTAACTCTAAAATGTCCTCCGCCAACACCGCCATGGACAGCTTCAAGAACTTCTGGAGTCCGCTTTCGAGGAAGGACTGTCATATATGTCTTTTCTTTTTTATCTACGCTCTCCCAGACTCTTTTTAGCAATCCATCTTATACAACCAACGAATTCCATTGAGACCAATAAGCTTTTAGTTCTGGAGATTTGTCAGAAATATATTTCCATTCTGGTTTTGAAATTTCCCGAGACTTCAGTTCGGAAATGAGACCTGGGTTATCACATTGATCCTGGAATAAACTAGCTGCATCCCACTTTTCAGGACTGTTAAGGCCAATACGATTACAAGTAAGTATCTCTGGATGGTGTTTTGATTCCTTTTTAAGACAATATTGACATGTTTCAATGCAGGGCCTTCTCGATAAAGCATCGGCATTTTGGTGATATTCACCTTTTCTATGTTCTATTGTAAAGTCATACTTAATTTTAGAAGACCGTCATCAACATCAATTTTCTCCTAACGTATGGGTTTGAATTGTTTCTACCCATTTGATAGGCCCATTCTTTTTTCCATTAAGGCTTACTGGAGAAGTTTATCGTTATTTCCTCGAACACGAATTGTCCATACTTTTGGAGAATGTTCCATTGCATTTAAGATTGCAAATGTACTTCATGCACGATGGAGCCCCACCTCATTTCAGTTAAGTTGCACGTGAAAATTTGAACACAGTGTATCCGAATCGTTGGATAGGCCGAGGAGGAACTGAACCTTGGCCTCCCAGATCTCCAGACCTTAATTCTTTGGACTTTTTCCTTTGGGGTCGCCTTAAATATTTAGTTTATACCACCCCAGTAGATCCTGTGGAAGAATTGCGAAATCGCATTATCGCATCCTGTGAAACAATTAAACACACACACAGAATATTTGAACAAGTTCGCCAATGGATGCGTCGTAGAATAGAGACCTGTATTGCAGTTAGGGGTTCACATTTTGAACAACTGTTATAACTTATGTTTCACCAAGTGGCTTTTTTAAAAATAGATATTTGTCGTAAGAACTTTGGATAATTTTTTTTTCACTAAATAAAAAATATTTTGTAAGAAAAAAATATGAAATAAAACTTAATAAAATATTGACGTTAAAATGTAATGCATTTATTATTTTAATTTCAAAAATCTCGAGAACGCTGGCTCGTAGCGACTTTGACCAAGATATTTCTTTTACGTGATATTGGTAGATAATATAAAAAAAAATATATTTAAGCAACCATAAGAAAATTATCACGCTTTAAAGTATAAAAAACCGTGTATGTAGCGCCCTCTACAAGTGACAACCCTCGTAACAATAAATTTGAATTTACCAAATCAAAAAACCCCTAGATGCCAATTTTCGTAGAAATATCTGCATAACTACAAAAATTATTAAGAAAAAACAAAAATAAAACTTTAACACCCTATATCTTAGAAATTAAGCATTTGCGGACATAGGTTTATAAAGATTTTTTTTATTATTTTTAAGCAAGGAAACTGCATCTGATTTTTTTCGCAATATTAATGAAACACCTGTATAATTGAGTTTAAGTGCTGCGTCAAAAACCATAAAAAAAATCAGAATACTCTTGAGCTGATACAAGCTGTTAGTAGTGCTATTAGGATGAAAGTGGATCTATATAAGTGTGCTATCATACACGTATAGGAAGTAATGTAAGGAAAAAAATTTATGACATGAAAGTTAACGACAACCCAAATCTCGGACCAGAAGACCGTTACAAATATCTAGGACTTTAGCGTAAAGATAGATCTAAACATGGAATAAAAAACGAGACAAGAAAAAAAAACAAATATTCTTAAAAGAAGTTCATACTGTGTTAAAAACTTACGTGAACGCTAAAAAGAAAATACAAGAAATTTATATTTGGGCAGTACTATTGTTTGTATATACCATACGTTGGTATATGTATATTCGGTATAATCAATAAATCAAATACAAACCTGCAAGCATTAGATAGATTATTCCGTACAATGGGAACAAAACATGGAATGCCCAACCCAACCCTACCCAAACACGCAATCAAACGACTGTACTCACCTAAAAAGCGGAAATACGACAAATTTGTATCAAAGATGCCCAAAATCTACATAAATATTTATTTCTCAAGCAACATTTTTTCTACGCAAAAAACAATTCTGCCACCATCTGGGTAAAGCACTTCCTGAAACAGAAAATATTATTAGAAAAATTATTGAAAAAAAATTGAAAACTGGCAACAAAAAAAAATGAAATTTTTTTTTCAGTGTCCAGCCAAGATACTTAAAGTGACCCAAAGGTATCTATTTCCAAAGGCTGAGAGCGCATGCATACCATACAATACAAGATCAAATAGTTTCAATAAGATATTATTAAAAATTTATCCTGAAAAGCAAAATAGAAAATCCTAGATGCAGACTTTGGAAAACTGAAGAAAACTAAATCTAGCATATAACATCAGAATGTAACCAACTGGCGCCAACTGCCTATCTTAGTCGGCATAACGGTCTAGGTAAACCCCATCAACCTTGCAATTCTTCAGCAACTAGGGATAAAAAAATTATAAATCACCACTAAGTTTACTGGAATGCATCAATACAAAGCGATAGGAGAATTAGAGGCCCATACACTAGAGGCCCGACCTAATAATCCTAGATAAAAAGAACCAAAATTAGAGGTCACAATAATTGTTATCGCAGTGCCCCTTGATGAAAACATAGGTAGGGCACACAATGAAAAACATCAAACGTACAGATCGCTGGCTGACGAACTGAAGGACCTGGAATTAAAACTTGAAATAAAAACGATTGTAATTTTCTGTAATGATTTTGTTCGTGGTAAACTTAAAGAACATTTTAAAGAACTTAAGATTCATGAAAAGTACTTGACAAAAGTGTTAAGCCTTGGAACTGTGAACTCCCGGCTAAATGTAAACAGCACACAAGCGGGAAAAAGAAAATAATAATAAAGTCTATTGATCTACTAAAAAGTATAATGTAAAACCAATACGGAAATATAAAAAATATTAAATAAACAAATTATTATCCACAAGAGTAATCCTTTGTTAATGGAGATTAGGTTATACAGGGTGTTTCATAATTAGTGGGACAAACTTGAAGGGGTTGTAAAGAGCCTCAAAATAAGCAAGTTTGCGAAATAAACTCCTATCGGAATGTCATTAGATTTTGAGATACAGGGTGATAAAATTTTAAGAAAAAATTAGTCGCTGAAATACACCGAATACACAAAGTATGGGATACTATATGTATATACAGGACATGTTTAATACTGCGACATATCCAAAAAAAAATGTTTTTCTTTACCAGAAAAAAAAAATCAAATTAAAGCTTAATACCCCTGTAGATATTTTTTTGAAAATTGATATCTAGTTTCTATCAGAGCCATTTTTCGATACATAATTTAAGCGTTTATATTCGCCATTGGAATTCGAAATATCTTTTAAAAATAAAACCGTATGCCATTAGTATATTTTTCTTGTAATAAAAGATATTTTAAAATTATTTTGTTTATAGCATATCTGGCCTTTTTTCGCTCGACTCACAATTTTCGTAATAAAACTAAAAACATTTTTAGAATACCTGTTAGCCAAATTCTTGAGTTTGAGAAAAGCTACTAAAATATCTGGAAATATCTAAAGAGATATCAAAAGGTTAATTTAAGGTCGAGTTTTATTTTTCAAAAGTATTTCTCTTATTATTCATACTGCCAAAACGGAAAATAGTATGTTCAATTATATATTGAACATACTATACTATATTAAAGGGAGGTTATCTGACCTTCTGATATAACCTCCCTTTAAGGTGATTTAGAGGCGTATATACTCAAACAGAACAACAGTCGTATTTACGATTCATGTCCTCGGCCAAATTTTTATTTGAAACATTTCCCGCAAAAACGCATATTTTCGCTGATGAAGGTGAGATGGGTGGTTCGATACCTTAATTAATTATTTAAAATTATTAAATTATTTAAAAAGTACCCGTAGTTTTTATCCACAAGGTATCAAATAATCAGTTTAAATAACATAGTTTCAGGAAGATAAATAAAAACCAAGTTACAAACTTTGACTGAAAACACAAATACCAGAACACAATTACCTGACAAATGGAAAATGTATATTTTAACGTTGTACAGTGTGTTTTATAACGTTAGAACGTTTTTAAATATCACCATAAAAGTTACATCCGATACTATATGAATAAGATTATCTATACATCATTAAAATTAAAGGCTTCATTCACTAAATTAGTTTTGAACTAAAGTTTATTTATCCAAAGAAATTGCAACTGGTTATTTTAAGCAATTTTTATGTCTGTCTATTATGTTTATATGCTTAAATTGTTTTAATTTACACTAAACCAATTTATTTCAAAGAGATGATTTATGTATTTCAAGTAAAAACACGCATTACTCTTACAATACATTATTAAAAATCTAATTATTAAAAGATGTCATTCTGCCTCTATACTTAGTAAAACAATTATTTAGAGTTATGTCTGGAGGGCGGAGCTACCTTTTGGCTAATACCCTCCGTCCCGAACAGATCAAATACAAAACCCAGTTATCTGACTTAAAACTGTTCGAAAATTGTAAATAAATAATTATGTTAAACTCTTTTCAAAGGTTTAAAAGTTAGGATAATAGTTTTTTGTTTAAATGTACATACATTAAAATTAGTATTACTAAAAATATTGTAAATATTGTAACTACTTTTTGGTCCCTAGATCATTGTGCAAAACTTTAAAATGGCGGCGAGACGCCATTCTTCGTCTCCCTATCCACCGGTTTAAAAATATTTAATTTAGGTCCTACCGGGCATTGATTTGGTAATGGGGTGGTGCTCACCCATCTTGCTGAAACCATATGATATTAGCTGGAATTTGTGAGTTTGCAAGATCCGGGTATAAGACTATTACATTATACGACTTTATTTTGAAGCAGTGTTAAACCATTATTACCATTCAAATTGCAATCGATAAACAAAGGACCACGATATGATACGATCTCCAACAATTCCAGCAGTAGAATCAATGTAAAGGTGCTCTTAGAAAACAAAACATGCTCTGCTTGGATCTTATTGTTATCTAACTTTGCCATTCTTTATTCACAAAAATCTGTTTTCCTGTCAAAATTGTCTTCGATAAGTTCCTGAGTTGATATCAATTTATAGAGATGCTTTTTTTTTTCAGTGTTCGAATAATCGATGAATGGCTTACATCAAACATTGGCACTGCTTTTCGTTTAGAAGTATCTGGATTTTCCTCGCTGCGTTTCTATTTTACTAATCGTCTCTTGGGATATAGGAAGAAAATTGGAAAATATTTCACGGAATAAGTGAGCAACTTGCATCTGTGTCGGAGTGTTAGCTCCATAACCATCTTCTGTAGAATTATTATTTTATGCGTTTCTGTTAAATGAACCATCCTTTCATAAGCAGTGAACGACTATGACACTAATCACACAACAACCAATAATTTCCAAGGTCAAGCATCTCATACCAAAGTGAAAACACAATTTTATTTTATTTTTTTTTACTGTAATCAGTAAGAAGGTATGTTGAAATGGTTTATATTTACTTGCCCATTATAAAAACTGAAATAAGAAATAAGTATATTATAACGAATTTTTGCAGTAAATCGGAAGACACTTAACATTTCCGAATTAAACATGATATAATATGTTGAGATTATTCTGAAGAATCTAAAAATTGAGCAATATACAGTAATATGTATTGTCATTTTAAGTAGCAAAGTTTATATTGGTCACTGCAATCCCAGTTAATTTTTTTTTTAATAGGGAAGTAAAAATACCTATTGATGTTTTTGAGCAAATTTTCTTTCGAAAATACCCTCATTTATTTATTATAGAATATAATCTATAAGCCTGATATATACTGTATTTTGTTATAATGAAAATTGGTACATTATGAGGATAAGTGTTATTATGGAAAGTTATTTTCACTAAATAAAGTTGCCCGCAAGAATAATGGTTTCTGACACGACTAAATCAAATTAAATCCTAATAACTACAACAACATGCAACCGGCCTCGAAACCGAGAAAAATCAATTAGCGGCTCACGCTAAATAAAGAAAGCACCAGCTGAGAAATCCATCCATTTCCTCTCCAGAAATTAATAATCCTGCAGTCTGACTTTTCCGGCGGAGCGTTTCCTTTTAGCCCTACCTTGAATTTGTTGTTTAAATAGTGGCTGACTCATTAAATAAATTCTGTGTGAAAATTATGGCAAAATTTCAATAAAAAAATGTGTCGGTTTTCCTAAGGATATTTCAAAACTTTGTTTAATTGTTTGTATAATTTATGGGTCTTTTTTTAAACAGCTTTTAAAATAAAAAGTATCTGATATTAAGGCTTTGTAGTATATCTATTACTTAAACTAGTACTCCACGTTATAATTACTTTTATTTAAAAAAGTTAAAATAACATAATAAGTTAAAAAATGCAGTTATATCGAAATAGCTGTAGCGAAAATTCTGAAATATTCCTCGTAATTATAGCAAGATTTTCCCAGATTCCCCTATGTGTCCACTTCTGTTTAAACCTCAATTCTGTGTATAAATCTTCTACATACATATAATTCATACATTCGCTTCTAATATACAAATAAGGCCATCATCACGATCACCAATTTCAAATGAACGGGATTGCTAAAACATCTCGAGTGGATCAACTTTACCATACATAAGATTATCACCAGAGAATTTTTTTCGTTACAACTGATTTTACAGTCAACATTAAAGAAGTGCACGACTTTAATCATGAAAGGTCTTTTTCCAATCGCTCGAAGTACTTAAAGCATGAACATTTAAACTTACTGTAACTGAATGTTCGCTCATATTGTGATATGAAGTTTAATTTAATTATAAATTTATTCATAATTAATTTAGATTAGAAAAAAGACCTAAAGTCAGTTAACTGAGTAAATTGAAGTCGGTAACTTTACATGCATTGACAAATCAAAAGAGCAAAGGCATTTTTTAAGCATATGGCTGCCGTTATCTTAATTAAAGTCTCGAAATCTGAAATGAAGACATTTAAGTGAGATATAAGAGATCAAAATATATGCAAATAACATAGAGATTACACATTTGCTTTAAGCCATATACTGTTAGGTAAACGATTCCCAGATTATTGAATCTATTTAGATATAAGACACCCTCCCTCACATGTTTTACTTCATTTAGATTGAATACCCAGTAACCTTAGAAGAGGATTTTTTATGCAAAAATATTCACAAAATTGTTGAACATTTATCAACTTTAAAAGATATGTATTGGCCTGGTATATTTGGAATTCAGCACTACCTTAACCTAATCTACATGGCTTATGTTACTCGCACCTAATACAGTCTTAAAAATCCTAATACAGTTTTTCTGTAAAATATATAGGAGAGCAAATATTTGAAAGTATGATAATTTATATGGGATTTCCTATGGCCAGCTTCTCGATGCATCACCCGGAATGTGTATTGTATGTTGTCTAATATTACACACTATTTAAGGGAATTTAGACATGGACACACTTTTTATGTCAAGAAATTTGTCAAGGCTACTTATAGGCACACAATACTAAATTGACCAAAAGAGTAAAGATTCTTACATGATGTAAAACATTTAGGAGAACTTAAATAAAGATTTCATTTCGCCATTTGTAGAAATTTAACTCGTAAATGATTGTCATGCTTCGGTATAGTTTAGTTCAGAGATCTATTAGAATCTTTCATGTGCCGCGAATAGTCCGTGTGCCGGTGTTGCTTGTATTGTCACATGACATGCTCGTTTAATTCCCAAAATTTTATGTGGAAAGAGTCATAAAGTAATATTCTAAGCGATATTTAATTATTCCATTAAATAAATAAATGTTTTAAGTATTTTTTTAAGAATGTATACATTTGATTAATAAAATTTGACTATATGCACCCACGTACTATTTTGTTAGAGGTCTGACCTCAGTCACAGCCACTCAACCGTGAAAAGTTGCACAGGTCCGGCCTTAAAATGTATTTGTATTTAAAACTTTATTATTCGGGATTTTTGGGTTAAGTTTTATTAACTTAGAAATTGAAGATAGTTGATAGCAAGATAATATTTAATTTAACTATAAGATTTAAGTACGTAAAATGAGTTTAACCAAAAATTTTAATTTAATAAGTTTAGTTTTTAGAGCCATCAGTGGGGGGTTTATAACAAGTGATAGGTGGAGAGAGAATAGGTGGTACGAATTACTTAGACCCATTTATTCTGTGAATTAAAGCATTAAAGATTTACTTTTTGACACAAAAGGGTAAAATGTTTTGGTTTGTCTTCAAATTTTATATATTTCCTTTTTTTGAGTATTGAGATTTATTTTTACTTGGTGGTAATTATTAATGAAGATTTTGGCGGCCATATTCAATGTCCTTTATTATTTTTTTTTTTAATTAATACATATTATGTTATATTATTATAATAATTTACTCATGAAAACCCCCATCTCTATATTTAGTACCAACTTCTTTTGATAAAAAGTAATTATGTAGTTAGAAAAGTGGAAGTATATTTTTTTAAATAAACTTTTACATTAAAAATCATCTAGCTGTCTATATCTTATGCGTGTAAAAGACAAAAGTTTTACTTATAAAAAAAACACACACTTTACATCCTGAATGTAATATTTATTAATTTGTTTGCCTCATATTTAGTTATTGTGCATATTAGGAGAGATTAGATGAAAATTAACAAAAATAAATGCTTATACTAAAAATAAAAATCTTATAAAAAACACTACATTTACAAGTATACTGGATCCTAAAAACTTTTATAAATTTAATCACTTTTTTGAATCTGGCCCAAAGAGTTAATAGAATTTTCTAAATTCTGGTTTTTTGCTTTTGTTCTTTACCAGTTTTTTACCAATAAGGAAGGAAATAGTTTCTCTGTTGCCACTATGGATTCCAACTTCATCTCGGACATCAGCATATGGATAATAAAGCATTACATTATATATACTTTATTGTGTCGCTGAAGGAGAAACAGGAGCAGTAAGCTGAAAAAAACAAAACTTTTAACTTGTTTAATTAATAAAAATATGGTTTTCTTACTATGGCAAAAAAGGGACTTTTTTCCAGAGAATGGAGGAAGAAGCAGTCTTTATTATGTCACTGAAGGACAAACAGGGGCAGTAAGCTGTAAAAAAACAAAATTTTAAACTTGTTTAATTAATAAAAATATGATTTTCTTACTATGGCAAAAACGACTTTTTCCCAGAGAATGGAAATCATACATCAATCATAAATGTATCATACAATGTTTTGGATAAATAATATATGGATCTCTCTTCCTCCCAAAATTTTCCAATTTTCTTCAAATATTCTATACACCAGCTGACAATTCGATTACAGCAGCTCTTTTGTAAACCATCTTAAGCTTAAATCTAAGTTTTTTTTTATCAGATATCTCCGCAAGGTTGATACTGAGAAATGTTTGTCCCTTGCCGATAAGGTGTCCTTAATCATCTCATGGTCAGAACCTCATTGTTTTTGTATGTTGAATATACACCTTTCCTTAGCAATTTGGCAATATCCGTGTCCCTTTGATTGTCCTGCATTTTTCCTTTTTATTCTGTCTTTAATCCCTTTTATACAGGCATATTGTACAATAGGGAACCCCTGTTAAAAACCTTTTTTGCAAAGCACTACAATCATTTGTAAACTGAGGATCATTCCTTAAATTGTTATTGACATTTAGATAAATTTGTTTGGCGTCTGTACTTAAACAATTACGTTTTAAAACTGCTTGATTTTTCCCTGTAGCTTTTACTTCCCTTGCTTCTTTTTGCTTTCTCAACACTAGAAAATGAACTATTAGAACTATGTAAGTCTAAATTACTGTCCAGACCACTCTTATTATTTTCCTCATAAATGTTATTGTCTTTCTTGGGCACCCACGGTCTCCATAAGCCCACACAAACACTTTCCTCTTCATTTGCCAAATTTTCCTGCCTATTTTCCCAGGGTCTAAACATTTTAAGGTCTTTAGGTATAATACCGAAACAAATCCACAAACACAAATAAAAAAAACACACTTCCTCACAGTAAGAACTACAAAAAATTTAAACGTATACAGGCCAAATTCTAAATTCTCCACATTCATAAACGTCTAATAAGCAAAACCGGCAAAACTCATCAAATAATAATACCCTCACATGACTCCCTCCCAACTATTAAAGGTAATAGACCCATCCAACAACTATTTTAAAGGCGATAGACCCATCCTTAAAGATCTCTTTAAAAATACAACGAACGTAATACAAAAACAGCCCAAAAATTTATTTGGGTACGGCCTTGTAATCTTCAAAATCAGTGGGATAGAGAGAGATACGAAATCACTTGCACGGCCTGAAGTAAGAATCGCCGAAACGCAGGTATTTTATCTTTACTTAATAGACTGGCTAAAAAGAGATGACACGTCTTTGAGTGCTGGAAGTGTTTAAAATATTTTGTAAGATGCTTGGATTTTAGTCCGCGGTCAATTTTTTGATATAATTTTCTTGTGATAATATTTTCTTTCTGAAAATTGACATTTTCGAAAGAAAAATAAAAAATACTATAAAACATGTGGTTTTACATATATTTAAAATGATTTCATAGATAAACAATATAAAATTTTGCCATTTAAACATGTATATCATGCGACAATAAATAGGACATAGGCGCACGGACTAGTTACTGCGGCATCTGCGACACATCAAAGATTCTAATAGATCTCTGAACTGGACTTTAAATTTACTAATTTTCATGCATTCGTGCGATGCCCGCTTAACGTTTTACTTGACTTAATAGAGATAACTTAACTTGTAAGACATATCTTAAATTTCGAGAACCACAGATAAGTCTAATAAAATTAGTACAATTGCTCCCACTGAAGTTGGTACTTTCGACGACTCCTCATTGCTTATAATGCTTATTAACCTTTGTATAATTACAGTTATTAGTTCTTTGCGTTTATTGGTTTCCTCAAGGCAAGGAAATATGTTATAGTATTGTAATCCATGAACGGAGACGCCTTTATTAATAGCTTCTTTAGTTAGATGGTCCGCTCTCCCATTTCCTTGAATTTCGGAATGCCATAGTAAAAATAGGGCTGCGGTGATTTATTCCAAAGGATCCTTTGTGTTTATGGTAATGTTATATACGTAACATGCGTCAATTATACCCTCTAATATTTTAAAGAGATCTGTGTAAACACTAACAGCTCTGGTGCTGATACAAAATCTTTTTAACTCTATTATTATTAATTAGAAACGTATCATCCATTTTTCTCTAAGAGACCAAACAAAAACAAAAATAGACAAATTATATGGATTTGATGAGACCGTGAATTTGTGTTTTTACCTTTGTTTTATTTACATTATTATTATTTTCTGAGTAGGTATGTATAAATTTTTTTATGTCCAAAAAAACAATTTTATAGCCATTTTCGACAAAAGGTCAGTTTTCGTTTTACTTTGATGATAGCAAAAGTGTTTGACAATATCAGAGTGAAAATTCGATGTTTTCGTGAATGATTCAGAATGTGGTGGAGAGTTTTTACTTCTCCAATATTTATTTGTGTTAAAAATGGTTGATTTTATAAATATTTTTCAAAATACACTTTTCTGCTAGATACCGTCTTAGGACAAGATTGATCTCCAATATCTACCAAAAGTGCCTGTGTAGATGTCGCAGAAAAAGCTTAAATTCTCTAGACGTTAAACTCTAAACTTCGTAGAAATTGAAATTGTCGACTTCGTTGGAGATAATTCTCTTGCCGATTTTTAAAGTGTTTTACAACCTGATTGACAATTCTCGCTTGTGCAATTTAGTTAGTCTTAAAAAGAATGATTTTGAATTAGAGTAAAATTCGAGGCAGTAAATGACCATCAGTATCTCGGATTCATTATAACACCTTTTTATAACACCTTTGAAGTTAATTATAAAGGGTTGTTTAAGTCTGGTATGATTCAAATAGTTACATAATTACATAGCTATTAAAATACGTTTCTACTTAATATATAACAAAAATGTCTTTTATAAAATTGTTTTATTAACTTACTTTTAATAAATTAAAATAAAAATACACTTTATTAAGTGTATAAGCCCGCCAATGACATCTACAAAACTAGTCCAATCATTCCAGGTAACCACAGAAAAAGCCCTAGCAAAAAAACTGGCAATAAAACTGAGTTTCCAAAAAAAAAAACAAACGACGAGATAAAACAAACAGGCAATAACCCAGCCCCGAATTGCATTTCTAAACTGCCGGTGTCTGGATGCTTCTCTCTGCTCGTTACAAAGTGCACAAATTTACGAATTTTGACAGGTTAGTTCGAATCACGATAGGAGAAACTCAATTAGTTCGTCTGCTAGTAAAAGTCATAAGCCAGCGGTAGCGTGCAAGTGACAGCTGACAATTGATGCGGGTTAGTATTTCTTTTTCTATCCGCTGTAGTAAATGGAATCAGTCCAAATAACAGTTTATTGAACATTACTTTAAGAATAGTTTTTTAAAGTGTTCAGGTAATTAATACCAATATGTGACCAAATTTTTTGGTGTAATGTGCCAAAAATATATTATAATGGAAGACAACATTTATGGATAACATTTAGATTAGATAACATTTATGGATAATTTCAGTTTGAGTGTAATACGATAGTTGCCTTGGCAGGGCCCCCGTAACGCCAAAAAGCGCCAAAAAGTCTTTTGTCGACCGAAGGTTTAGCAAAAAGTATGGCAAAAAAAATGAAAATCCAGAAAAAAAATTATAATAATGCGCAGGGTGAAGTTAAACTCCTACTTTAAATAAAATCTGGTGCACTAAAAATGTGACAATAATATTATAAGAACACATTATGAAACGTTCCAAAGATTCTAACCTCTTTAAAAATTTACAGTTAATTTAATTTTGCGTCCCCACATTTTTATTTTTAACCGTGAAATGTTTCAGAGGTCAGGATATTTAAAAAAAAATTTACCTATACTTTCCATTTTTTGGTTCTTAGTTTTTCACTTGACTAGAATTACCTCTACTCTACGACTATAACATTAAATTCAGTATAAAAAGATCTTTAAAACGAGGTATCACTTGATCCCCTTCTAATTTAAAACTTTGAAGCTCTCACCCTCGCTCAAGGTGATGATAACTCTTTTATGTTAAACCAAGGGTTAAACATAAAATATGATAATATAATATTTTCAAGGAAACCTACTAAAATATGTGCGGAAATTTTTGTAAGAATCGGGTAAGTAGTAAGTATTTCAAAAAACTATACACATTGAGCGATATTAAATAAAATCGTTATTAATAAATAAACGCTTATTTAAAGTTTTTGTAAATATTTGTAAAAAAAATTTAATTAAAGAGTTCCATTTTTTAAAACCAAATTTGAATAATTGCAGTATTCGTCGCCAAGCTTGTCTATAAACGTGAAAACTTGTGGAGCTGTAATATTTGGTCCAGACTTGCATATTTTGGTTGATTTTTCCTGTTTGGACTCGTAAGGTTCACGGGGTATACATTTCAACAACGATAGGCATTTGCTAATCAGTTCTTAATATTCACACAAGAAAACGAAAGAAAAAGATAAATTGGACGTGTTTTAAAGTGGTATAAAGAAAATATTCGATTCGAATGTTTTATATTTTTTTGCTATGGTGTTTGATGTGGAAATTAAATTATAGGTGAAATGATAAGTATTATATTATATCATACAAAAATAATATTTATAATTGGACTTATTCCAATAAAATAATAAAATCCAAAATTAGTTTAATTAGATCCTACATAAAACTTGAGGATAATCTTTTAAGATTTAATGGTTTTTGGGATATTTTAATTTTCGTTATTTCAAATAATATAGCTTATAACTTACTTAAATAAAATTTAAATTATACAAATTTTGTTATGCCAAATCAATACCTATAATTCAAGTTAAAATAATAAATATCTTGATTATAAGAAAAAATGCAAATGTAATTTTTGAAATAAAAATATAATTTTTTTTAATCTTTAAGGATATTAAATATGCAAAAATCCAGGTAATTAGATTTTACGTGGTATTTTATAAAAGGTAATAATATACAGGGTGTTTTATACAAATTATCGAAATGAGATCTCTTTCCGGCCTAGCCAGTAGTGCCAAAACTGTCAAAATATTTTATTCTTCTATGATCCAATGATCTCACCACGTTTCTTTTTTTAATGTTTTCTGAGCCTAGTACATCTTAAGATATTTTATATTGATTTAGCATATTAGCTTATATTAACTTCACTTGCTTAATTCTAGGAACCACAGAAGAGAAAAAGCCCTTCTGCAAAATTTTGGAAGCAAAAACAAGTTAGAGCCCAAAAACAGGAGAAGATGGCTGGCAAAATTAAATTGAATAAAGTAATTGGTATAAGCTGGGATTTCTTGGTGAAAACTCTAATTTCTCTGTCAATATTCTGAAGCGTTCGCTGTTTCACCTGTTCCTGCACTTGAACCATCTACAAGTACTTCAACTCACTAGAGGCTACAAATGAAGATGAAACCGAAGCCTTGACTGAAATGGGCCCTGAGATTACCGTACCATTATTCTATCAGAGGATCCTGGTATGTGGCCTAGAAATATTAACAACGAGGAAGTCAGAAGGCTGATTGAGCGAGGACCTCCTTTGATAGGACACAATTATTAAATTCCTACAAATCAAGACAAAAGAAAATTTTTATATTCAGTTTCAAAAAACTCTATATATTGCTTTTATTGTAAGGTTTTCGGTAAAACTATCAATACTTTTTTAGATTGCCAACACTTATCGATGCCTATAAAAAGACATAAAACAACAAATGTAATAATGCATAATGTTCATATGAATACATGGATGGGTTTGAAAAAAATGTTAAAATTATCTATTACTGTAAACGATCATCATTTGCGGGTTTTAAAAACCGAAAAAAAATATTGGCATTTAAAGAATTCTTGCAGTCGCAAAATTTTTGTCCCGACAATGTCTAGCATTTCAGGGTTCTACTAAAATACTTTTTCAACCTGATAGCGGACATTTTCTTAAGGCTCTCGAGATGATTTCCTCATTTGACCCTGTGATCATTTCAAAAATCAATAATTATGAAATATAAATATTATATTTCATAATTATTATAATCTCCTAAAGAACTGCCAAGCTCTACAACAGAAGCTTACTGATGCGGTAAAGATGGAGGCTGATATTGAGGCACATGTTTTATTTAATGAGATTAAAGCCTTAAAACTATTTTCAATTCCCCATTCTTCAAATCTCTGGATATATTGCAATATATATCTAAACACAATTTAACCTTATCTCTGCTAAATGTTACAATTTCCTTAAGAATACTATTAACTCTACCAGTATCTGCGGCTTCTGGGGAGAGGTCATTTTCCAAATTAAAAATAAAAAAATTTCTTCGATCAAGTATCACGAGAAACTATTTGGGCTAGCAGTATTAGCTATAGAGCAGGAGATGGTTGACAAAATCGATTTTGAAGAAGAAGAAAGAATTTGCTGCCGTTAAATCAAGAAAAACACCTATATTTAACATTTAACCTAATAAAAGTTCTAGTTTTAAGTGACGAATTACAGATATTTTTTTGTTATTAATTAATAATTTATTAATTATTTTTTCCAATAAAAATAAAATTTAAAAAATGTCTGTTGTTTTATTATAAAATAAAAAAAAGATGTTTTTTTATAACTATAAAATAAATGTAAAATTTATAAAAAGCAAAATATCAAAATAAGTGTAAAAAAAGGGCGTGGCCACCCAAAAAATTTTCGTCTGCGGCGCTCCACTATCCTAATATGTCTCAAGGCGACATTGATAGGGCGCCAAAACAACGTTCCGCACGCGGGCGCCGCTCACGCGTGCGGGGGTTCTGCGCCTTGGATAACTGAAAACATGAACCACTATAATGTCTACTATATTCACTAAATGTATATGATTATTGAAAAAAGGTAAACTCGTATTTTATTAATTTCGCAGAGCCTCTATATATAAGTCTCTATATATAAGCCTCAAGGTTCCGTACTTGGCCCTATTTTGTTTCTTATCTTCATTAATGACATTGCTAATCTAAATATTAACGGTAAAGTCTGTCTATTTGCTGATGATACTAGTTTTACCTGGAGTAATCCAGATATTTCTACAGTTCATAGAATCGTATCAAGTGATTTAACTACTATCAAATCATGGTGCAACTCTAATCTCCTTTGTCTCAACATTTCCAAAACTAAAATGTTGTCCTATAAAAATACCTCGCAATCTTTTTTACTTGGTAACGCAACAATTGACGAAGTTGATTCTGTAAAGTTTTTAGGGCTAACTGTTGACAACTCGTTAAAATGGGACACACATATTGACTCTTTATCAAGAAAATTAAGTTCCGCTTGTTTTGCGTTAAGATCAATTTCTAAGGAGCTTAGCCTGTCTACTTCTAGAACAGTTTATTTTGCCCTTTTTGAATCACACCGTCGATACGCCCTTCCATTCTGGGGTACATGTAGTGCAACTCAATTTGACCGTATTTTTAGACTACAAAAGAGAGCTTTACGTTATACACTGAGACCTAAATACAGAAGTCATTGCTAGCATTTCTTCAAAAAATTTCAAATATTAACTCTTCCATCTTTATTCATATTTGAGTCCGTTTGTCTAATACGCAAACACGGTTCAGCATCTGATAGGCCTTCCCATAGTTATCCACTTATACACTATCCCACAGGAACACGGAACATGATCTATACATGACTACCCCACATTCAGAGTTGGTAAAAAGTTCCATATTATACAGGGTGTCCCAAAAGTAGACGTCCAAACGAGAGGAGGTGATAGAGGAGATCATTTGCAATCAAAAAAACCCTATATACTATTATCCGATTGTTGATGGTTTAAAAATTATTTCCATTTTTCTCATTTTTGTAAAAATCGCTTCATGCATCAGGCACAAAATTTATTACAAAAATATCATAATTTATTTACTTAGTATTTAGTGCAAGTGTTACCCTAAGGAGTGCACCCTTTCATGAATATGATTTGGATGCATAATTGTTTCTTTCACTAGTAAGAAAAAAATAATTTCTCAATATGTTTAATTTTTATTTAAAAATTCTTTGCCTTTTAAGTGAACCTGGCAGAAACAAATTTACTACAAAAAGTTAAAAATTATCAGAAAAAGTTACTTATTTAATGAAGATTCTCATATGGTGAAATACTTTCAGATAAGTGATACGAGTCTTTTTTGATTGACATTTTTATTAAACTAATCGTTTTTGGACAAAAATCAAAATATTGTAATACTAAATAATCTAATTCTAAATAATGAAAAAAAAAGAATTTATTGCTATTAAACATCACAATAAATGTTCAAAATGCGAACCACCTGCCCTAATACACATTCGGCAACGGCGGATGAAATTACTTTTTATGCGCCGAAAGGCTCTGTCATTGTTGGTAATAACGTTGGCCGCTTGTCTTATTTTTCTTCGCAGTTCTACTTCAATCTGGCTTTCATTGATAAAAACAAGTTCTTTGAAATATCCCCATAAAAAAAGTCTAAGGGGTTCAGGTCAGGCGAACGCGGCGGCCATTGTATGGTTCCTCCCCTTCCAATCCATCGATTATTAAAAGTAGTATCAAGATGTTGCTTTACAATTCGGGCAGAGTGAGCAGAAGCTCCGTCGTGTTACAGCCACATGTCTCGCCGTGTTGTTAGAGATACGTCTTCAAAATCGTTCGTAAATCGTTCAAGTTATGTTACAAGAAATGTAAATAATTTCCGCCGTTAAGTCTCCTGGTAGCTCGAATGGTCCAATTAATTTGCCTTCAATGATCCCTACCCATAGATTGACTGAAAAATGATGCTGAAAACGATCATTTCTCACTATATTAAGATTAACATAGTCCCAATAATGCAAATTGTGTATATTAAGTATCCCTGTTCTTTTAAAACTGCTTTCGTCACTCCACAAAATGTTAAAAAAAAATTAGAGTCTTCTCTATTACGCTGCAGCATTTCCCGACAAAACTGAATCCTTTTTTCATAATCAGTGGGTAGAAGTGCTTGAACACGTTGCACATGATAAGGATATAACAGAAATTTTTTTATAAGACTCGATGAACTGTGAATTTGGGAAGTCCCGAACGTCTTGCTATGCGACGAACACTTGTTGTTGGATTCTCTGTTGCAAATTCCACAATATCATCTTTATCGTTATCATTTCTAGGTGTTTCTACTCTCCGTGGCTGACCAGGAATGATGCCTTCCAAGTAACTCTGATGCACATTTATGAAAACTCTATGGTCAGGATAGCGATTTCGACCGGGAAAGCGTCTTTCATATTCTCGGGCATCAGCTCGAGCATTTCCATCATAAAGTTCATAAACATAGTGCATTTCTGCATATTCGTGGGAACTATAAGCCATTTGTGAAGGTTTACTTGTAATAGTAGCAAAGGAGTTAAAACACGAAAAACTCCGAAAATAGAAACAGCAAACAGTCTAAGTATAAGAAGTAAAGCCTAATTTGTTGAAAAACCAGAAAGAAACTAACTACATTCGCGACAGGGAAACGGTATGTTGATCTTTAAAATTATTTGAAAAAGAATGTTTAGTTTTCTTATCATAAATATTTGACCGTAAAGAATCTGCATAAATAAAGCAACTTTTCCTGATAGCTGTTTATTTTTGGTCGAACACGTGCTTTGTAGCAGCATCAATTTAAACGCAAAAATGGGTATGTAAAACTTAAACACATTGGGAAATTATTATTTTCTAACTAGTAACAGCAATTGTTTTGCATGCAATTATTACTTATGAAAAAGTACACTATTGATGGCAACATTCATAACAAATACTACGCAAATACGTGAGGATATTCATTCGATGAGTTCTTTACAGAATTCATGACACTATTTTTATAAAAAACAGAAAAACGGTAATAACTTTTAAACCATCAACAATCGAATAATAGTATATGGGGTTTTTTTTATTGCTACTGACCTCCTCTATCGCCTCCTTTCGTTTGGACGTTTACTTTTGGGACACCCTGTATAATGCAAAAAAAATGCGCAATCATCTGCCATTGGAAATTAAATCCATCACATCTTTTTCTGCATTTCGTAAAGCATTAAAAGCATTTTTACTGGAGAGAGCTTTTTACACAGTTTTTTACACGATTTTTTTTTGTAATTATTGCTTAGAACATTGAAAGGCTAGAATTAGTAAACAACAACTTTGTTTGAGTCCAACATGTGCACAGGGGCAAGAGCGGTGTTTTATTTACAAACATATGTGCCGATTCTCTGTTGTCAAGTCGACACAAATTTTCAACGGAGGAAATTTTTAGCTATATTTTAACAAACATTATAACGTTAATTTAACTTATTTCTGTTATATTTTATAGGAAAATTTAAAATAAAAAGTATAGGTACTACAATTAACCTATTTTAAGAATAAATATAATATTTTTAAGAAAAAAAAAACAAAATTATCAACATTCTTATCCCTAAAACTGCTTCTAAAAAATTTGAAGCGACAACACCGGAGCTTAAGCGCCTAAACCATACGCGTTGTGTCATCTGTCAAACGGCTTTTTGTTTATATTCAGGATTCGTGTATTTTCTTTAATTTTTGGTTTAAAAAGGAAAAAGGGCCACATTTTAGTGTTTTTTTAAATTGCTAGGATGGCAAAAACTTGTGTCGTTTGTTCCGCATCATGATAAAAAGGTGATTCAAGCCGATCTTTTCACAAGTAAGTACCGATACTTTCATAACATCACATCATGGGGTAACCATCATCATAAACGTAGAATAGGGGATCTTATAGATATAAACCTAATAAAAATTTGAATGTGAAAGTGTGCGTAAAATACCAACATATTTATATTTTTAAATCTAAATATTTTTTTGAACATATTCATCTATTAATAGGGTATAAAAGATATAAAACTAGAATTTTGTCCCTGGTTTTATTACAGGATTTTATGTTTTTTTGTTGTTTTGGCAGAAAAAACGCATAATACCTATGTACCTATTTATATATAGTTTGATATCTATAAAGTTAATTTTGTCTTTCTTTAAAATTTGTTCCATAATTTTTTTTTGTTTTACCTTATTGCAACTTACAATAATATATAAAGTAATTGGCACCACATATTAATTTATTACTGTAATTTTTTTCTGCTTTTTGATTAAATATCAAATACTTATTATAGATTGCCTAATGATTATGCCTAAAGGGAACAATGGGTTTTATTAATGGAAATCAACACATTTAAAAAGAACATATTTGTTTGTTCAGATCACATCCTTAGAAGTGATATAAGGGAGATAATATTATCAGTAGCCAGACTTTATTAAAAAAATCAGCTCTACCTCAAAGGTAATTTTTTTTTATATATTTTTCTAGTATATTTATAGAGTATGAGTATATTTTACCTTAGAATTATTGATAAAGGTTTGCATGCTTTTATTTACTACATTATGTAAGCTAAAAAAACATCCTTTTAAAACTTGTGCTTGGGCTATGTTGTAAAACATACAGCTTCTTCACAAAAAGTATTAGTGTTACTCATATAAGATTTATTTATACCTAATACTTACCTTAAATTAGGTATGTGTGTAAAACTATTTTTTTTACTACGATTTCTGATGCACTGGTTAAAAACACAGCAGCCAATAATTCAGTTAACTTACCAAGTGATTTACCCTTCAAAGCTACAGGGGTAGCTTTCCTGAAGAGTGCAAAAACTTCTTTAGCTTTCAAAATGGTATATAGTACAAACAGTGAAGCTAATATAGATACGTATGGATAATTAAAATAGATTAATATTCTTGATACACCAAATTTTGTATAATTACAGATCTGATCATTCATTATCAACAATAACTGCATCTGAGAATTATAGTTCTACAGTAACCGTAAAGTCTAGGTCAACAATTACTATTTCTCATCCAAGCCGTTTTTGTTTAACTGCTACACATTCCCTGACTCTGCCAAGGAAAAGGTAAAAATACACTCACAATAGACTACTAGTTTTATGCCATGTATCATTCTATTCTATATATCTTATTTAAAAGTGATATGGTATTTTATTGTATTATATTTGTTTAATTAAATGCAATTAATCAAATGTATGACATTACAAAGATTCTCTATAATAACATACATTTTATTGATCAATTGGATTATCATAATACATTTTTTTAATTTTTTCTTTTTAATTTTGGTAATACTATATTTTTATGTATATTATTCTAGGGTAAAATCAAAATGATATCCTGAGGACCTAAGCACTGATGATTCCACCGTTTCAAGAGCTTAATCACTTGTCACCAGATTATGGAAAAAAAATAAAGAACAAAATATTAAAATTCGAAAATTGCAACAAGCAAATTTGCGCCAAAGAAATTGAATTAGATGTCTCAAGTCATTATTAAAATACTTAAGAATTAATAACATGATTTTATGAAAAAACCCAACATACTACATATTTTATTTGACTTGTAAAAGCACTTTGTATATTACTACTAATAAACTCTCTAATCTAATCTATTGTACATAGTCTTTATTCTTAGCTTTGTTTTTTAGTATAAATTAATATGATATAATATTTGGTATAAGGTATTATATAGGTCACTATTAAATGTCTCAAAACTATTATACAGGCTAAATACTCATAATAAAAATCTTATAACCTACAAAAAACCTGCAACTCCTTCACGATTTGAACATCCTTGTAGTTTTAACTTTTTCCGCTGAAGCAATACTGTCCCTTTGAAAAAGTCAGCAGCATAGAAGTATATATTATGTGATATAAGTAAGTGATGTAAAACTGAGTTTTGCCCAATATAACAATAACAATAAAATTTTGCAAAATGTTAAAAATTTGTGTCTTAAAACATGATTTATTAAGAAATCTATAATATTATATTAATAAAATATTTAATTTCCATAAAAATGCTTTGACAAAAATGCTGCCTTTCATTAGGACCTTCCTCTAATGAAGTCCATTAAAAAAAACACATAAATAGCTCATAAATGGTAATATTACTTATACTCAAACTCTTTAATTATTAATTAATAAAAATTTATCAGGTAAATATTTGTTGACGACGTCACTGGTAAAGAGTGCTTGTATCTGTGACATCAACAATGCGATCGAGCGGCGTTGCGATGCCATTACCGTTTTCTCGTTTCTTCGTACTTTATTTTCATTTACTTAACTTATATTGACTTTGATATAGAGTATCTTATCAAATTTATTTTTAAAAAATGCTTGATATTTTATTAAAGGGGAGCAGTAGTATTGTTTTGTGCCTTCGGAGACAACTGAAAATTTTTATGATATTATAAAGTGATTTTTGCCATTTCTCTATAAGCACTTGGCATCATTGCATCAGAGATGTTGCAAGCAAACAAACCTGCCCATAGTTCCACGGCATGCTACTTCTAGCGTTTCAATGTTCTAAGAATTATTGATTTTAAATTTCGCACTAGCTGATTATGTATTTTTACTATCTGTACATGTTTAGGTATACTGCTTTGTGTAGCTATTTTAGGATTTTTTATAATTTTTTACTTTTTTAAACATTTTTTTTATTTATTTTTATGACATTGATGATTTATTTTTTTTGACATTGTATACATTAAATTGTATATTTTATAATAATATTTTTGACTACTTACAATTCTTAAATTGTATTAATCTGTATATATTGTAGATATTCTATTCTATTTATTTATTTATTTTTTTTTATTTTGTTTTGTTTTTCTTTTCTTTAATTGTGTTTTGTTTGTATTTTTGTTTTACAGCTTTGTCTACAAATTGTAACAATTTCTTGATAATAAAGTATTGATTGATTGATTGATAAATTATATCAAAACTAGTATTTTTTGTTACGGTCAAATTAATTTCATTCAGATTTGTGGCAACTTTTTATATTAATGTAAGATTGTACCTAATGTATAAGCCAAATTATTGTATTAACGATTAATATTCAGTCAATGCACACTGCTGTTCATATTAATCAAAAATTAGATCGTAGTACTTTTTTTTTGTAAAAATAAAGATGTTTTCAAGCCTCGGCACAATGTGTTATTATTTGTCAAATCATTATTTATGTCTATGGGCTATTATTCTTCTTTGTTTAATCGGATCTTTTCAAAAAATTGCTCAACCATATAGAAAAATAATATAAGTCATAGGTGGAGGCCATGATACCCTGCTTTAAGAGGAAATGAAAATAAAAAAGCTTTTGATTTGGTTTCTTTTCGATTTCGGTAACTTTTTTTATAAAACTTTATATATATAGCTTTGTAATACTAATTGTGATACGATGTGGCGAAATATTATTGTTCAGTTGTGCCTATTCCGCCTCATGCTACTTTAAACAATTATGTTGCCATATGTATTTTGTATTTTAATAGAAAATATTAAAATAAAAAATTATTCAGAAGAATCAAAATACTAGCTTAATGCTACAAGGAGATTTCAATCTACCTTCTATCAACTGCATTTAAATCCATAATAGAAATGAACTACTTTCCTTAAATTTGTTTGATCCATTAGTCACTATTTTGTCGATTTTGTAACTCTTAGTGACCTTAGATAGTTGTAATTATATCATAAGACCAAAACAATAAGGTTCTGGAGCTAGAACTCTCGTCAAATTCAGGTGAATAAGTGTATTATTCCATTAATTATAATATGCCAAGGTATCACAATAAACTTAAATGCTGTCAAAAATATTGTAAGTATTCCTTATAGAAAATAAAATTTGTAGAAGTTGATTGTATTACCGTAAATAAAAGATTGGTAAGTTAGAACTGCAATAATATTTGAGAGTGGCATTGTCAACACTAATGGTGAAATATTTTATACATATTTTTATGATACTATTAACATGTACACTCCAAAAGGTTATGTATACCAATCGAAACATCTATTAAGGTCTTCAAGAAATTTGATTAAATTAATCGAAGAAAAAGAGAAATCTCACAAAAATGGAAAACTTACAAAAACTTAAATGATGAAATTTCTAGTGACTTCTTGCCATTAACCCATTAGTGCACGAATTACTTTGTTTTGTTTTCTAATAAATGTTTTGCTTTTTCGTATTTAACACTGCCTTAAAGTAAACAATACCACAAATTTTAATTTATTTTTTTAACCATTCTATCAATATGACATGTCCATTATAATGGACTGGATACATTGCACTTACTTTTAAATAAAACAGTAAAAAAGAAAAAAAATCTTTTTTTTTAACAACTTGTCTTAACGAGCTGTTTCATATGTTTGTAGTAAGGACTGGGCAATATATCTTCTAAATAGCAATAAATTTGAAGAGTTTGGTTCTTGTGGTGAAATTTTCTTCATTAACAGCCATGCATTGGAAATCGATACATCTACTAGATAGGCAAATATTGGTCAATACCATTTACGCTGCCCAATTCTACTTCTATAAACTGCAACTAAGTTATCCATTTTGTCCACAGCTTCCATGCCAATATTATAATTTGCAATCATCTCCGGTTGATGAAGTTGTTTTTTAGTATCTCTGCACCAGCGTGAGTCTTGACAATTTTATTTTGGCAAAAATTTAAGGATACTGAAACCACTTTATTATCTTTTCATTTCACCAGCAACACAGACTCACTAGCCATACATTCATACGCGCCTCTTGGTCTTTTATTCCATTTTTTTTTCTGAAAATTTTCAACATTTCCTTCTATTCTCGCGAACCGTGCCAATTACGCATATTTTTAAATTAGAAAGATAGTGAAGTAATGATATACTAGTAAAATAATTATCAAAGTAAATTTTATAACCCAAATGGGATTCAACATTAGCATTTTTTAGATGTGATATAACAACATCTTCAACAAGCCAAATTTACCATCATTTTTAGATTTGTCTGTATACAGACTGTTTCGGGAGGAAAGGAAAATATTTTGGGAACATGTTCAGAAGATAAATTAAATTATTAAAATAAGATAAATTAACCTATATGTTAATAAATTTCGGTAATCATACATAATAATAATAATAAGAAAAATAATACAAAGATGAAATATTATAAAGAAATAATTGTTCCCCCCAAAAAAATACTTATACACATCTTTATACGCAACACGGAGGAGATATAAAACTCACAACATACACCAAAACAATACTGTAGACAAACAAACACCCTTATATGCAATCGTATACAACCCATCATGCTACTACCTCTGGAGCACACGATACTAGTGAGTTAAAAAATAGGAGCTCAACTGTCCTTTAAATAAATACAACCCAAATCCTGACTTAAACTTGGTTAAATTATGAAGTAGTAAATCATTGTTTGGCAAGGAGTTACATGTTTTAATCGCACTGTAAGTAAAAGACTTCTTGTATTATGTCGAGGAATAATATATTTAAATTTATTTCTGGTATTTATATTATGGACGCTCATATTGGGTTTAAAATTATTTTTTAGAGATTTAGATATAAATTTTGAATTAGTAATTAAACCATGCATAAAAACACTCAAATGTTGAGTTCTACGATTTGACATATTTTACCAGTACAAATCATTAATTTTATGTGATACGTGATCTGATTTTCTTAAATTAAAAATTAGACGAATACATGTATTCTGTACCTTTTGAATATGATATTGTTCCTCTTGATGAAGAAAATCAGCAGAGTTAAAGTGGGAAAGTACAAGAGTTTCACATAACATTGTCATTAACTTGGTACTTAAAAGGTTTCTATTGGAATATAGTTGTTTAAGCGATATATGTATATGACCTTTGTAGAAGTTGCTTAACATGATCGGAAAAATTAAGCTGACAATCAAGTATAACACCCAGATTACGAGCAGAATTACAAAATGGTAATATTTGGTCACCTATTTTGATTTTAATATTTTTTTAATATTCGTTTTGATTTCTTTTGCCAAACAGCATAAGTTTTGATTTTGATGGATTCAGTTGAAGGCTGTGTTTTTTAGAGAGATCTTTTAGGTTGTTAAGTTCATGATTAATAGTTTCGTTACAAGTAACAAAATTTTTTGAAGAGAAGTGATAGTACATCTGGGTATCGTCAGCAAAAGCTTGAATCTCTCCGACATGAAGAGAGCTTATAAGTTCAGACGTGTAAATAATAAAGAAAAGGGGATCAAGAATAGAGCCCTGAGGTACTCCTGATAGTATGGCACTAGACTCCGAGTATACATCATTAACAAACACTTTCTGTGACCTGTTAGAGAAGTATCATACGATGAGTAACAGTGAGTCGACGTCAAAACCGTAATATCTTAGCTTTGCCAACAAAAGTCGATGATTTATAGTGTTAAATGCCTTGGAGTAATCTAATAGCATAAGGATACTTTCAATTCCATGATCCAGTGCCTCTATTATAGTATATCTGGCTGTATACAATTTTCTCCATTATTTTCGAAATGGCAGGTAAAATTGCTATAATGCGTAAGTCATGCGTTTATTTAGTCAAGTCATTTAGTCAGGTATCTGTTTGTTTTTGATTTTGGTATTCCCTATTGCAGTTTTTTGAGAGAAATGCTGGTTTTTTAAGTTTGGATCTGTTAAATTAGGAGCTTGTTATCATTTGTAACTTGCTATCATTTGAGTTTAGGACATTTAACGATCTCAATGCTGACCATGTTTTTTTTATGTTTTTTTGTCTAAAAATAAAATTGAAATAGGCTTTTTTTTCGGATCTCAGTACAGAAACTGTAAAATTACGCAGTTCTTTGTACCGCTCCCAATCTTGAGGTTTTAGTACGCTTAAATTTTTGTAAGGCTTTATCTCGCTCCTTCATGACAGCCTTCAAGTTTTCTGTTGGCCACGGAGCATGAGGTTTTGTCACTCTAGATTTTTTAAAGGGAGCATGAATATCAAAAAGTGTGTTTAAAAAAATCAGTAAAAAGAAGTAATTTTTTGTCTATATCGTTCTCATAATGTCCATCCAAGTCAAATTGTAGAGATAGGACAAAAAATTATTTAAAACAAAATCTTTAAAACAACGATACTTAACAAGTTTTGATAAAGGTTTATTAGATTTTAGTTTTAAGTCAACAAAAACGAGTCTGTGATCAGAGATTGTATCGGCAGAGAGTGTACCAGAGGATGTAACTAATGTGGTATCACTGATAAAAATTGGATATATAAGCTTGCTTGAATTTTGAGTTATGCGAGTTGGTTCATTAAGTATCTGTACAAGATTATATGAGACAAAACAGTTAAGGACAACTGCAAGATTTTGAAATACCTGAATTAGAAATACAGAAAATGTAATTATTCTAAAAATTTACAAAAAAACTTTGGAGCCGATTATTTCAGAAATAGTTAAGAATCGGATTAAAACATATGGGTTAATTTATCTTATTTTGACTTCTGAATATGTTCCCAATTTTTTCCTTTCCTCCCGAAACACCCTATATATATCAAATGTAACACAATATTTTGTACTGCTGCAAAGGGCCCAGTTTTTTAGCCAAATCGAATTGGTTTGTTCTTAATAAATTGTTTTGCGTAGTATTTATTGTAGAATCGTATCATACTTTCATCAGTAGAAATATATTCTTCCAACCCTCCGTGTTTTCTAAATTTCTCGTTAACGTGTAAAATTATTGGTCATAATTTGTACAACCGGTCTGAATTCGAATTTAAAAAGTGATCATTGAAATGTAGGCTATGTTAAATTGTTTCAAATCGGTTAAGTCTAATACTTTTATAAATCATTTTTGGAACATCATTGGTACTTGACCAATTCATATGTTTATTTGGGCACTTGCTATACCCGGATAATAGCATGGCGCCAAATACTACATATAATTAATCCTTTGCAAGGTTTAGCTGAAAATTTCTTTGCCGAGCATATTTATTCGATTCTAAAAAAAAGTACTCTAACGTGGTATGTTGTCATCGTTTTCATCTTCCGAGTCATTCTAGGCTATTTTTCTAAATATCCGTAAATAAAACATATTATTTAAATTAAGTACCTAATTTTATTGACAAAAATAACTCTAAAATAGATCAGACAATATAAAATCACATAAAGCCACATAGCCACATAAATTACATCAATAACAAAATGACACACAAAAAATAGCGATTTTAGCATCTAATGTCAAAAAAAAAACAAATTATTAAAATTAGTTAATAAACCTGTAGATATAGGCAAACATACAACAAATATTATTTTTATCAAAATGATCTAATAAGTCTTATAAAAAAATGCTTACTTACCCTTGATTTCGAGTCGAGTACCTATTGAGATCAATCTTGACGAAAATGTAACGCTAAACACTCTAAATTCTAACCGCCGACTGAACAAAATCAATTTGGGCAAACGTTAAAAATTTCTTAAGTTATTTAAACACAAGCTAATAACTGTATGGGATTATATGCAACCCAACATAAGATACATTATGCACTAATGGGTTAAGTGGCCTATAATGGACAAGAAGCCACTGGAAATTAGGAAATTTGTGTTGATTAAAAATTATCAAAATTTAGTTTTTTTTCAATATTTTTGATATAAATGTAACACACTGCCAATTAAAACCTGTTTTATCCTTTAATAGTTTCTCTACCTTAATTATTTAGGACATCCGCATAATAAAAACTTTACCTCAACTAGACTGAAGTGAAAACATAAACTGCTTATTTTCGAACAACTTTTCTTTGATATGGCTTTTTCAGAGGTTACTTGGTTCTTACCAATATGGTGCTGTATTTAAAAGATTAACGAGGCTATGGAAGGCTCTAGTCCTCTAGAGGCGTGTGCTATATATTGATTTTTCCAAAGCATTTAACTAAATTTAAGAATTTTGGTTTTGCATGAAATAATATTTCTGTTGAAGAAGTAAATGAAGGGACCAGAAAGCGTAAAAAGAGAGATTCAAGGCGCAATATTAGGAAAGCTGAGAGACATATATAACTTTTGTCCAAGATACGTTTTAACACCTTTCTTTGTTTTTAAGATATGGTAACGCATATCCCATACTGCAACGTTTTATTCCTCCTGGTCGACATAGTGGCAGCAGTTACAAATTCATTACGTTAAAGATATATGAACTATGTAATAACCGGCAATGTTTTATGCTGAGAGCAATATAGTAAACCAAAATATTCGATTGTGCCACATGTTATCTGAAGACTCTATTAGACATAGAAGATGCCAGAGTCCGTTAGTACAGAAGCAGCTCAAAATGTTTTCTTAAGAAATAGAAGTGAAAAAAGTATTAGGGTGTCACCCATTATTTACTGCTGTTTTGAGAATTACTAAACATCGGTCCAATACTGTTGCCCAAGTACTTCATTCGGTTTTTCATCGCCTGCTTCAGATATTTGTGGAGAATGTACCAGAAAAAAGGAGTAACACAAAATGAAGAAAAAAGAAGGCAGCTGCTGCTTAAGTATCGTATCTACAGAACGATGGCGAATGAGTTTTATGAGCTGGCAAAAGAATTTTTGAAAGAGAGCTCACCTTTCTGATTTGATCTACAAGATACAGAAGTTTCAGAAGGTACCCTTACCTACGACGACAGTCGACGATGCGTTTTATGCGCATCAAGTTAGTTTCTATGCGTTTTGTTGTGTGGGCCTGTCATCAAGAAATCTAAGTTTCTACGTTTGGACCGAAGACACATCTCGTGAGAGTTCAAAGGTAGATGCAGCATTGATTTCCTATTTGGATATGGTGGATTATACTGGCGTACACCAAATTTGGTTATTTTGTGCTGGATGGGGAAGCTAGATAAAAATGCTCATATAATACATGCGCTAATGTTTTGGCATGAAAAAAAATCACGAAAAAATGTTTTTAAGATCACAGTAATGTTTCCAGTTTGAGGACACAGTTTTATGGCTGCTGATAGATGCTTCTTACGAATCTTAAGAAAAATCCTTTTATAACAATAAAAGAAGAATACATTAAAATCTATTCAGAATTAGGTGATGCTAAGCTACTAGGTCAGGATTGGAAAATATGCGATATAAAACATCTTCAAAAAAAGTACAAAAAAGTAAGATACATTGCTGATATTAAAAGAATTCAGATACAAATATTATAAAAATGAAAATATTGGGAATTCTGGATACAGAGATAGGTATAACCCTAATAATACTCTGTACATGGTATAAAAGATAATAATAGTTTGAGTAATTGCAGCAAAATAGTTGATTTGTGGTTGTTTTCTATTGCGAAATCAATATTTAAAATCTCCGCAGGCCACGACGGTTATAGTTCAGTTCAGAGCTCTATTAGAATCTTTGATGTGCTGCGAATAGTCCGTGTGCCGGTGTTGCTTGTATTGTCACATAACATGCATGTTTAAATCGCAAAATTTTATGTGGAAAGAGTCATAAAGTAATATTCTAAGAGATATTTAATCATTCCATTAAATAAATAAATTTTTTAAGCATTTTTTTAAGAATTTATACATTTGATTCGTAAAATTTGACTACATGGCCCACATACTATTTTATTAGACTAGACGTCTGACCTTAGTCACAGCCACTCAAGCGTATAAAGTTGCACAGGTCCGGCCTTAAAATTTTTTTATATTTAAAACTTTATTATTCGGGATTTTTGGGTTTAGCTTTATTAAGTTAGAAATTAAGGATATTTGATAGCAAGATAATATTTAATTTAAATATAAGATTAGTACGTAAAAGGAGTTTGACCAAAAGTTTTTAGCGCCATCAGTGGGGTGTTTATAACTTTATAAGTGATGAGAGAATAGGTGGTACGAATTACTTAGGCCCATTTATTGTGTGCATTAAGGCATTAAATATTATAATTATACCCATTTCTATATTTAGTACCAATTTCTTTTGATAAAAAGTAATTATGTAGTCAAAAAAGTGGAAGTATATGTTTTTAAATAAACTTTTACATTGAAAATCATCTAGCTGTCTATATCTTATCCGTGTAAAAGACACAAGTCTTACTTATAAAAAAACACACTTTACAATATTTATTAATTTGTTTACCTCATATTTAGTTATTGTGCATATTAGGGTATCTCTCCTAATTTATTATTAATTATTATAAAAATTTATTTATTTAATGGAATGATTAAATATCTCTTAGAATATTACTTTATGACTCTTTCCACATAAAATTTTGCGATTTAAACATGCATGTTATGTGACAATACAAGCAACACCGGCACACGGACTATTCGCAGCACATCAAAGATTCTAATAGAGCTCTGAACTGAACTATAACCGTCGTGGCCTGCGGAGATTTTAAATATTGATTTCGCAATAGAAAACAACCACAAATCAACTATTTTGCTGCAATTACTCAAACTATTATTATCTTTTATACCATGTACAGAGTATTATTAGGGTTATACCTATCTCTGTATCCAGAATTCCCAATATTTTCATTTTTATAATATTTGTATCTGAATTCTTTTAATATCGGCAATGTATCTTACTTTTTTGTACTTTTTTTGAAGATGTTTTATATCGCATATTTTCCAATCCTGACCTAGTAGCTTAGCATCACCTAATTCTGAATAGATTTTAATGTATTCTTCTTTTATTGTTATAAAAGGATTTTTCTTAAGATTCGTAAGAAGCATCTATCAGCAGCCATAAAACTGTGTCCTCAAACTGGAAACATTACTGTGATCTTAAAAACATTTTTTCGTGATTTTTTTTCATGCCAAAACATTAGCGCATGTATTATATGAGCATTTTATTCTAGCTTCCCCATCCAGCACAAAATAACCAAATTTGGTGTACGCCAGTATAATCCACCATATCCAAATAGGAAATCAATGCTGCATCTACCTTTGATGAGCCTTGACCATATCTTCGGTCCAAACGTAGAAACTTAGATTTCTTGATGACAGGCCCACACAACAAAACGCATAGAAACTAACTTGATGCGCATAAAACGCATCGTCGACTGTCGTCGTAGGTAAGGGTACCTTCTGAAACTTCTGTATCTTCTGAAGATCAAATCAGAAAGGTGAGCTCTCTTTCAAAAATTCTTTTGCCAGCTCATAAAACTCATTCGCCATCGTTCTGTAGATACGATACTTAAGCAGCAGCTGCCTTCTTTTTTCTTCATTTTGTGTTACTCCTTTTTTCTGGTACATTCTCCACAAATATCTGAAGCAGGCGATGAAAAACCGAATGAAGTACTTGGGCAACAGTATTGGACCGATGTTTAGTAATTCTCAAAACAGCAGTAAATAATGGGTGACACCCTAATACTTTTTTCACTTCTATTTCTTAAGAAAACATTTTGAGCTGCTTCTGTACTAACGGACTCTGGCATCTTCTATGTCTAATAGAGTCTTCAGATAACATGTGGCACAATCGAATATTTTGGTTTACTATATTGCTCTCAGCATAAAACATTGCCGGTTATTACATAGTTCATATATCTTTAACGTAATGAATTTGTAACTGCTGCCACTATGTCGACCAGGAGGAATAAAACGTTGCAGTATGGGATATGCGTTACCATATCTTAAAAACAAAGAAAGGTGTTAAAACGTATCTTGGACAAAAGTTATATATGTCTCTCAGCTTTCCTAATATTGCGCCTTGAATCTCTCTTTTTACGCTTTCTGGTCCCTTCATTTACTTCTTCAACAGAAATATTATTTCATGCAAAACCAAAATTCTTAAATTTAGTTAAATGCTTTGGAAAAATCAATATATAGCACACGCCTCTAGAGGACTAGAGCCTTCCATAGCCTCGTTAATCTTTTAAATACAGCACCATATTGGTAAGAACCAAGTAACCTCTGAAAAAGCCATATCAAAGAAAAGTTGTTCGAAAATAAGCAGTTTATGTTTTCACTTCAGTCTAGTTGAGGTAAAGTTTTTATTATGCGGATGTCCTAAATAATTAAGGTAGAGAAACTATTAAAGGATAAAACAGGTTTTAATTGGCAGTGTGTTACATTTATATCAAAAATATTGAAAAAAAACTAAATTTTGATAATTTTTAATCAACACAAATTTCCTAATTTCCAGTGGCTTCTTGTCCATTATAGGCCACTTAACCCATTAGTGCATAATGTATCTTATGTTGGGTTGCATATAATCCCATACAGTTATTAGCACACATCTCGTGAGAGTAGAAATTTTTAACGTTTGCCCAAATTGATTTTGTTCAGTCGGCGGTTAAAATTTAGAGTGTTTAGCGTTACATTTTCGTCAAGATTGATCTCAATAGGTACTCGACTCGAAATCAAGGGTAAGTAAGCATTTTTTTATAAGACTTATTAGATCATTTTGATAAAAATAATATTTGTTGTATGTTTGCCTATATCTACAGGTTTATTAACTAATTTTAATAATTTGTTTTTTTTTTTGACATTAGATGCTAAAATCGCTATTTTTTGTGTGTCATTTTGTTATTGATGTAATTTATGTGGCTATGTGGCTTTATGTGATTTTATATTGTCTGATCTATTTTAGAGTTATTTTTGTCAATAAAATTAGGTACTTAATTTAAATAATATGTTTTATTTACGGATATTTAGAAAAATAGCCTAGAATGACTCGGAAGATGAAAACGATGACAACATACCACGTTAGAGTACTTTTTTTTAGAATCGAATAAATATGCTCGGCAAAGAAATTTTCAGCTAAACCTTGCAAAGGATTAATTATATGTAGTATTTGGCGCCATGCTATTATCCGGGTATAGCAAGTGCCCAAATAAACATATGAATTGGTCAAGTACCAATGATGTTCCAAAAATGATTTATAAAAGTATTAGACTTAACCGATTTGAAACAATTTAACATAGCCTACATTTCAATGATCACTTTTTAAATTCGAATTCAGACCGGTTGTACAAATTATGACCAATAATTTTACACGTTAACGAGAAATTTAGAAAACACGGAGGGTTGGAAGAATATATTTCTACTGATGAAAGTATGATACGATTCTACAATAAATACTACGCAAAACAATTTATTAAGAACAAACCAATTCGATTTGGCTAAAAAACTGGGCCCTTTGCAGCAGTACAAAATATTGTGTTACATTTGATATATATAGGGTGTTTCGGGAGGAAAGGAAAAAATTGGGAACATATTCAGAAGTCAAAATAAGATAAATTAACCCATATGTTTTAATCCGATTCTTAACTATTTCTGAAATAATCGGCTCCAAAGTTTTTTTGTAAATTTTTAGAATAATTACATTTTCTGTATTTCTAATTCAGGTATTTCAAAATCTTGCAGTTGTCCTTAACTGTTTTGTCTCATATAATCTTGTACAGATACTTAATGAACCAACTCGCATAACTCAAAATTCAAGCAAGCTTATATATCCAATTTTTATCAGTGATACCACATTAGTTACATCCTCTGGTACACTCTCTGCCGATACAATCTCTGATCACAGACTCGTTTTTGTTGACTTAAAACTAAAATCTAATAAACCTTTATCAAAACTTGTTAAGTATCGTTGTTTTAAAGATTTTGTTTTAAATAATTTTTTGTCCTATCTCTACAATTTGACTTGGATGGACATTATGAGAACGATATAGACAAAAAATTACTTCTTTTTACTGATTTTTTTAAACACACTTTTTGATATTCATGCTCCCTTTAAAAAATCTAGAGTGACAAAACCTCATGCTCCGTGGCCAACAGAAAACTTGAAGGCTGTCATGAAGGAGCGAGATAAAGCCTTACAAAAATTTAAGCGTACTAAAACCTCAAGATTGGGAGCGGTACAAAGAACTGCGTAATTTTACAGTTTCTGTACTGAGATCCGAAAAAAAAGCCTATTTCAATTTTATTTTTAGACAAAAAAACATAAAAAAAACATGGTCAGCATTGAGATCGTTAAATGTCCTAAACTCAAATGATAGCAAGTTACAAATGATAACAAGCTCCTAATTTAACAGATCCAAACTTAAAAAAACCAGCATTTCTCTCAAAAAACTGCAATAGGGAATACCAAAATCAAAAACAAACAGATACCTGACTAAATAACTTGACTAAATAAACGCATGACTTACGCATTATAGCAATTTTACCTGCCATTTCGAAAATAAAGGAGAAAATTGTATACAGCCAGATATACTATAATAGAGGCACTGGATCATGGAATTGAAAGTATCCTTATGCTATTAGATTACTCCAAGGCATTTAACACTATAAATCATCGACAAAAAAGTGGAAGTATATTTTTTTAAATAAACTTTTACATTGAAAATCATCTAGCTGTCTATATCTTATCCGTGTAAAAGACACAAGTCTTACTTATAAAAAAACACACTTTACAATATTTATTAATTTGTTTACCTCATATTTAGTTATTGTGCATATTAGGGTATCTCTCCTAATATGCACAATAACTAAATATGAGGACATATTAGGAGAGATACTAAAAATCTTATACAAAATACTACATTTTGACTATACTGGATCCTAAAACTACAGTGAGGATACTAAATACTTTTATAAATTTAACCACTCCTTTTGAATCTGGCCAAAAGAGTAAATATAATTTTCTAAATTCTGTTTTTTTTGCCTTTCTTTTTTAGCAGTTTCTTCCATTAAGGAAGGAAACAGTTTCTCTGTTGCTGCTATGGATTCCAACTTCATCTCGCACATCAGCATATGGATACTAAAGCATTACATTATATATACTTTATTGTGTCGCTGAAGGACAAACAGGGGCAGTAATCTGAAAAAAAAACAAAACATTAAACTTGTTTACTTAATAAAAATAGGGTTGTCTAGGGTTTTCCTACTATGGCAAAAAATTGACTTTTTTCCAGAGAATGGTGAAAGAAGCAGTCTTTATTGTATCACTGAAGGACAGACAGGGGCAGTAAGCTGTAAAAAACATAATTTTAAACTTGTTTAGTTAATAAAAATATGGTTTTCTTACTATGGCAAAAAAGGAACTTTTTCCCAGAGAATGGAAAAGTAGAAATCATAAATGTATCATACCATGTTTCGGCTAAATAATATATGGATCTTTCTTACTACCAATTTTTTTAAATTTTCTTCAAATAGTCTATACACCACCTGACAATTCCATTACAGAAAATAAATATAAAAAAATACTATATTAGAATACACACCTTTCCTTAGCAATTTGGCAATATATATGTCAAATCCCTTTGATTGTCTTGCATCTTTCCTTTTTATTCTGTCTTTAATCCCTTTTTTTTACAGGCATATTGTACTATAGGGAACCCCTGTTAAAAACGCTGTTTTTTGCAAAGCACTAAACTCATTTGTGAACTGAGGATCATTCCTTAGATTGTCATAGACATTTAGATAAAGAAGAAAAAATTGTGTGGCGTCCGTACTTAAACAATTACGTTTAAAAAATTGCTTGACTTTTCCCTTGCTTCCTCAACACTAGAAAATGAACTATCAGAACTATGTAAGTCTATATCACTGCCCAGATCGCTCTTATTGATTTCATCACAAATGTTATTGTCTTTCTTGTGCACCAACGGTCTCCATAAGCCCACACAAACACTTTCCTCTTCATTTGCCATATTTTCTCAGGGTCGAAACATTTTAAGGTCTACAATACCAAAACAAATCCACAAACACAAATAAAAAAAAAACACTTCCTCACAGTAAAAACTGCAAAAAATTTAGACGAATACAGGCTAAATTCTAAGTTCACCATTTTCATAAACGTGTAAAAAGCAAAACCGGCAAAACCCATCAAATAATAATAACCTCACATGACCCCCCTCCCAACTATTAAAGGTGATAGACCCATCCAACAACTATTTTAAAGGCGATAGACCACGAACTTATAAATATACCGGACTGCCAATTCAATGAAAAGTAAATGACCACTACTAGGGGGGCGCCATTTTGCGTGATTGTGTCCTTTCGATGTTGGTCACTCTGACAAATTTTAGTTGTGCCAACTGTAGGGAAACAAAACAATTAAAGTTTTTGGGAGGATATATTTACAAAAATACAAAATAGAAAATTACATATAGGTAAGAATTTAAGATAGTTGCGTTAGATCTGTGATTTTTCTAGTACTTCTTTAAGAATTTCGTTAAAATTTATAAAAGAAAGTAATCCTCACCTAAAATGAGACAAAGTTTCACTCAACTTGGAATAGATGCATGCACTTTAAAATATTTGTTTTTGGCTAGTCATCTCTAACTCATTGATTTCGTTTGTATGTATCTCGTATTTTAAATCTGGCAACATGGCTAACACAAATGTGAAGGTGCGTGGCCACAAGGACGATCTCGCTCTCTTTTGTAACCAGCCGTCGGCAAAAACAGCATCCGCGGAAAAGGATGAATTTTTGAATAGGTTTTTGAAAAAACTAGAACAAATTAAAGAGCGAATTAGAAAATTTTCGGTTTTTTTGGAAACAATAAATCTTAGCAATGGTATAAGCGAGTTGAAGCTTAGATTAGAGAAAGTCGAACCTTTGTTGAGTAGTTTTGAGGAAACTGTCTTAGAAATTCAGTTATTAGACAAATCTAGATTTAATGAAGATGCTAATTACGAATTTGAGGAGTTGTACTATAGATCTGTTACGCTTGCCAGAGGCCACGTAGAGAAATATGAGTTCGAACATAGAGAGGTTTTAACAAATAATAGTAGTCAAGGTATGCAACAGTCACATAGTGTAGGGGTAAAATTAACTAGTATAGGTTTACAAAAATTTGCAGGTGACTATAGCAAGTTTCAACAATTTTATGAAACGTTTCAGACTTTAGTTCATAACAACGTTACATTAGATAATGTACAACGTTTTTATTATTTGTTAGACTCATTAGAAGGTGAGGCAAAGCGAGTTTTAGAGTGCTTAGAAGTCACTAGCAGTAATTATGCAGTAGCCATCAATTTATTGAAAAAACGGTTTTTTAACAAGCCTATTATTATACAGACGCACTTAAAAGAACTATTTGATATAGCTCCACTTAGTAGAGAATCTCACAATTTATTACAGGGCCTAGTTGATAATATAGAAAAACATGTATATAAAGAAATATGTATATAGAGAAATAAGTATATAGAGAAACATGTAATAGAGCAGTGGGGTAGACTAATTATCTTCTTTCTGAGTAGAAAATTAGACTTAGATTCTAAAAAGGAGTGGGAAGAAAGATCATTATCGGAGTACAAGGGTGATCCTAATTTAGGCAATTTTATAGAATTTTTAGAAAATAAGGCCCGAATATTAGGTACAGTTGAGTGTAATAACAAGTCAGTCAGAGCTCCAAATAAAAATGTAGGCAATAGAGCGTTTGCTGCAGTAGACAACTCACTAGAAAAATTTAATGCTAAAATTAAGTGTGAGGTATGTAAAGGCGACCACTTTGTCTATACTTGTAAGAAGTTATTAGAATTAGATATAGACAGGCGCTCAGAACAGATTAAGAGTTTAGGATTGTGCTTTAATTGTTTACGGTCGAGTCATCAGGTTAGAAATTGTAAATCTTACGGGTGTAAAAAATGTAGAGGTAGGCACAATACGATATTACATCAGGA
The DNA here is from genome assembly GCF_022605725.1 of Anthonomus grandis grandis. Taxonomy (NCBI): domain Eukaryota; kingdom Metazoa; phylum Arthropoda; class Insecta; order Coleoptera; family Curculionidae; genus Anthonomus; species Anthonomus grandis. Next base: position 22,478,809 of record NC_065546.1, read on the forward strand.
CTCCAGAAAGACTGGGAATAGCGTAGCTTGCACAGGAACTCAGGATATAGATAACGGAAAGCAGGTTGCTGCCACTTGTAGTAGTAATGTTAGGACAAAACAAATATCGAGTCAAATAGTATTATCTACAGCGGTCATAGAAATTAGAAATTATAGAAATGAGTTTATCCAGTGTAGGGCTTTATTAGATTCGGGATCCCAGGTTAACTTTATTACAGAGGAGTTTGCAGCAAAGTTGGGTTTAAAGGTACAAAAAATATGTATGCCCATCTCGGGAATTGGTGACAAGTCTTTTAATGTAAAAGATCAAATTAAGAGTACAATTAAGTCGGTACATAATAATTTCACAGCAAATATTCCATTTTTAGTGTTAAAAAATGTTACTTCAAACATACCTTCTTCGTCGTTTAGTATGGTAGACTTAGACATCCCTACTAATATCAAGTTAGCTGATCCTGGTTTTAACAAATCCTCCAGAGTAGATGTTTTATTGGGCGCAGGAGTCTTTTTCGAATTATTTGCGCTGGTCAAATTAAATTGGGAAAAGAAAAACCTGTTTTGCAGAAAACGGTTTTGGGTTGGATAGTTTCGGAAGCGATGAAGTGGGTAGTGAGAATGTGAATAGGACTAATAATAGAGTAATGAGTCATCATGTAGTACAGGATGTTCAGGAACATATAGAGAAATTTTGGCTTGTTGAGGAATTTCCTATTAGCAAACCGTCACATTCGCGTGAAGAAGAAGAGTGTGAAGAGCATTTCGTAAAAACAACGACTAGGGATGAAACGGGTAGATTTTGTGTAAATCTTCCAACAAAATCCAATTTAAATGAGTTAGGCGAATCGTTGGATATGGCAAAAAATAGGATGTATTCATTAGAAAGGAAATTTGCAAAAAATCCAACATTAAAACAAAGGTATTGCCAATTTATAGACGAATATAGCAGCTTAGGGCATATGTCAAAAATTAATGAGGATCAAATTGTGAGTGATTCAAAGACTTTTTACTTGCCGCATCACGCTGTTTTTAATGAGTTTAGTACAACGACAAAGCTACAAGTCGTGTTTGATGCGAGTGCCAAGAGTAGTAGTTCGTTATCGTTAAACAGTGTTTTGAAAGTTGGACCAACAATTCAGGATGAGTTATTTAATATTCTTGTTAGGTTTCGACAAAATACACATCTCGTGAGAGTATAACTAAGATGTATAGACAAGTTAATATTTCACCGGAACAAAGAGATTCGTAACGTATCGTATGGCGAAGCAGTCCAGATAGGGATTTAGAGCATTTCAGGTTAAACACTGTTACATATGGAACTGCTTCTGCCGCCTTCTTAGCAACTAGGTGTTTGCAGGAAGTTTCAAATAAGTTAAAGGATAGGTTGCCACAAGTAAGCAAGGTCATATCAAAGTGTTTTTACGTGGATGACCTTATTTTAGGGGCGTCTTCTGTTAGTAAGGCAGTAGAGCTAGGGCGAGAGGTTGCGCATAACTTAAAAGAATATGGTTTCTCATTATGTAAATGGGGTTCTAATAAGGTAGAAGTGCTTAAGGCTTTCCCAAATGACAATAATTATCCATCTAATTATTTTATCCCTGAGAGTGATATGAAAAAGACACTTGGTCTGTTTTGGAATCCAAATCAAGACACATTAGAATATACAATTAGATCTAAATCAAGTCGTACCACAGTTACAAAACGTCTGATTTTGTCGATCATATCGCAGATTTTCGATCCGTTAGGCTTGGTTGGCCCAATTACTGTTCAGGCAAAAATTATTTTACAGAGATTATGGCACTTGCAGCTAGGATGGGATGAGTCCATTCCCCTTGATTTGTTGACATTATGGAGGAATCTTTATAGTGAGTTAGAATTGTTAGATTCTGTTAGGATTGCTAGACACTATGTTGTATGTGAACCGGTTTGTATTGAAATGCACGGGTTTTGCGATGCAAGTGAGAGTCCATATGGTGCTTGTGTGTATTTAAGATCGTTAAATAAACAGGGTGAAATCGTAGTAAATCTGGTATGTGCTAAATCCCGTATCGCACCATTAAAATATACCTTGATTCCAAGGCTTGAATTGTGCGGAGCGTTGTTGTTAGCTAGGCTTGTCCATAAAGTAGTAGGGGCGTTGGATATTACTATAGGTAAATCTTATTTTTGGACGGACTCCACAATAGTTTTAGCGTGGCTTAGGGAAGAGTCTAGCAATTGGAAGGTTTATGTAGCAAATCGGATAGCAGAAATTCAGGAGTTAAGTAGCGTTAAGGAATGGAATCATGTAGTCTCGAACGATAATCCGCGGATATCATTTCTCGCGGAATGAATCCAAGTATGCTTAGAGAGTCTAATTTATGGTGGCATGGGCCGTCATGGCTATGTCAAGATAGAGAATACTGGCCAATAGGTGATACCAATTATTCCGAGGAAATTCCAGAGCGAAAAAAGGAAAAAATTAGTTTGATTTCTATAGTGCCGGACAAATCGATATTTGTTCTTAAAAGTTCTTTGTTTCAACTTGTAAAAATAGTTGCATGGTGTTTAAGATTTTATAGGAATTTAAACCTTAAATTATGTGATAGGGAGGTTAGTAAATGTTTAACAGCTGAGGAAACAGAAAACGCATTAATTTCATTAGCAAAGGTCGCTCAAGAACAAGAATTTGCTGAGGATTTACGTAGCTTAAAAAAGCATGGACATGTCTTAAGAAATAGCAAACTAAAATCGTTAGATCCGTTCTATGAAAATGGTTTAATTTTAGTAGGTGGGCGATTGCAAAGGTCGGATATGTTGTATAGTATAAAGCATCCTATTATATTACCGCAAAAACATCAATTGACGCGATTAATTATTCTTGATCAACATAAAAAACAATTGCACGCAGGCCCCCAGGCGATTTTAGCTTCTTTAAGAAATAGATTTTGGATCATTAATGGTCGAAAAGAAGTACGCAGTGTACTATCTAAATGTCACATTTGTTTTCGAGTAAATCCGACAGTGTTGAGGCAAAAAATGGGTAATTTACCGAGTGATAGGATTACGCCTCAGAGACCCTTTTATGTTTGCGGTGTGGACTTTGCTGGACCATTCAAGTTGAAGGATGGAAAGTTGCGTAATAGAACTATAGTAAAGGCCTACATGTGTTTGTTCATTTGTTTCTCTACCAAAGCAGTTCATATAGAATTAGCGGGAGACCTTAGTACAGATAGTTTTCTCAACTGCTTTAAAAGGCTTGTGTCAAGACGGGGCATTTGTAGACGTATTTATTCGGACAACGGAACTAACTTCGTTGGGGCTAACAACGAGCTAATTAAAATAAATAAAGAGTTGAGCAGGATTCAAGGGGAACATGCGGTTCGCGAATATTGTTTAGAAAATAAAATAGATTGGCATTTTATTCCACCCGGGTCACCCCATCAAGGCGGCATATGGGAATCGGCTATAAAATCGGCTAAGTATCACGTGATCCGTTTAACTCGAAATAGAAATTTCACATTTGAGGATTTATCTACGATACTTTCTCAAGTGGAGGCGGTACTAAACTCGCGACCATTGACTCCTCTATCGTCGGACCCTAATGACCTTCAGGCCCTAACACCTGGCCACTTCTTGATTGGAGAAGCCCTGATAGCGATCCCTCAACTAGATATATCGGATGTTTCGACCAATCGTTTGAAACAATACCACCTTATGCAGCAGGTCGTGCAGCATATGTGGAAACGCTGGAGTGTCGAGTACCTCACCACTTTGCAGAAAAGGAACAAATGGCAGCAGACCTCTCCTAACTTAGAAGTCGGAGAAATGGTTGTTCTGAAGGATGAGAATACCAGCCCACTTCAATGAAAGCTAGGTCGCGTGGTTGCGGTTCATCCAGGACAGGATGGAGCCATCCGAGTAGCAAGTGTCAAGACTCTCAGTGGTGTTGTAAGGCGAACAATACACAAGCTTTGTGTATTGCCTAATCCAGAGCAAATAGAGACTGATATGGGCTTCAAGAAAGGTGAAGTGTAGACTGTAGTGTTGATTAAAGCTATTTTTGACGGTTGTAAGGGTTTATGTTGTTGTTTACTGGTTTTAAGGTCCAGGACGTTGGCTGTTATTGATTTAGAAGGTTTGATTTGTAATAAATCGATGTATACTGGTGTAATCGGTTGTATACTTGTTAGATTTAAGGTAGTGGTTATTTAGGTTTAAGAGTTTTGTATTTTGTTCAATTTGCTCAGTTCAACTTTGTAAAGTAGATTTAAGGTAGTTAGCTAGATTTTGTGTTGAAAGCTTGTGCTTTCAAGGCCGGCGGTATGCCTAGTCATCTCTAACTCATTGATTTCGTTTGTATGTATCTCGTATTTTAAATCTGGCAACATGGCTAACACAAATGTGAAGGTGCGTGGCCACAAGGACGATCTCGCTCTCTTTTGTAACCAGCCGTCGGCCATGATAGATAGTTTAGGGTTTACTAGAAAATACAGTCCATTTTGCTTACAATAATTAGTTTCCTTTCATCAAGAGACAATAAATAGGGTTTGAAATAGCAACCCCTCAATAGTTTTATTATTCTGATAATCTTGAATCTTATAAATCCTAATACCATGAAAATTATGATATTCATTTAAATTTTTGCTTGTATTTACTTAACAAATTCAGTTAAAAAACACTTATTTTCTTTCTATTTTTACTATTACGAGTTTTACTTTCCTTCCATGTACAGTGTTTCTACATTAATAGGTACAACCACAGATATAAAAATCAAAATATAGATGATATTATGAGGGTTTGTAATTATAAAGGGTTTATATAGTAAAAATATATTATTCTGTCAACAACTCATTATATTATTCTATTATAAACAACACAGAGGGACAACTCACAGTAATTAGGTTTTGAGAAACTGAACCAAATACCTTTAAATAAAGATGGTGATTAAGTTATTCACTTATTAAATAAGGAGAAAGATACATCGCCTGTTCCAGACGATATACCCATGCGTCGTTTACAAATCGCCAAAAAATAGGCAATCCGCTATACTCACACGTCAAACGTCAGCATCGTCAACTTCATTACCGTTATTTAATATATTTTTTGTTGGCGACACTAAAAATTTTTAGAGTGACCAACATCAAAAGGACACAACCACTATAAAAATGGCGGCCACCATGCAGTGGTCATTTTTGGGTATCGTGGCCATATGGATTAGCAGTCCAGGTATATTTATAAGTTCGTGCGATAGACCCGTCCTTAAAGATCTCTTTAAAAACACGTCGAAGGTAATACAAAAACAGCCTAAAAATTTATTTGGGTACGGCCCCGTAATTCTCAAAATCAGTGGGATAGAGAGAGATACACAATCACTTGCACATCCTAAAGTAGGGATCGCCAGAACGCAGGTGTTTTATCTTTGTTTAATAGACTGGCTAAAAAGAGGTGACAAGTCTGTGAGTGCTGGCAGTGTTTAAAATATTTTGTAAGATGCTTGGATTTTAGTCCGCGGTCAATTTTTTGATATTATTTTCTTTCTAAAAATTGACATTTTTGAAAAAAAAATAAAAAATAGTATAAACATGGGGTTTTTACGTATATTTAAAATGATTTCATAGATAAACAATATAAAATTTTGCCATTTAAACATGTATATCATGCGACAATAAATATGACATAGGCGCACGGACTAGTTAGTGCGGCATCTGCGACACATCAAAGATTCTAATAGATCTCTGAACTGGACTTTACGTAAGTTATTTTATCGATTTAAGAGAACGAATTGAAAATTTCTACTCGGTAAACAACACATACATATTACATAAATAACTATGAGAAAAATAATTTTCAGATACACAAAATTTAATTAGCTTTTCAACAGACTACTCTTTCATACGATTTCATCATAAATTTGATGCTTCATCAAACTCTACACCTACCATAAATTTCTATTCCTTGATTTTTGAATTTTAGGTGTGCATAATCTAACATCTACTGCTTTAAGATACCTGGCTTTTTCAGTAACATTTTCGTCGATTTCAGATAAGAATATCCAATCCGCTTAATAAGGTTAATAGTTTTTATTCCTTCTTTTTCAACTCTGGCACAAGAACTTAATTTTTAGTATGAAGTTCTAACCATTGAAGTCATGAAATAACCAATTCGCGTACATGGTTAAATAAAATTGCCTGCACTATTGCCGGCGCTTCTGTTTTATTCTGGTTAGTTTCCGTGCTTACAAGAACTACAAAGTATCTTTTATTATATTTTTGGGATATTTTTATCGGACGAATGGGAATACTGAATTGGTCGCTATCATATATATTTGTGTGCACAAGTGTGGAATCCATTTTAACCAATCTTAGCTGGGAAACAATTTTGTATGAATTTTGGGTGAAATGTAATCGCTGTAAAGTTTTAGGAACCATACAGTTAATCAATATAAACATCAATCAAACTTGCCTAAATTGACTAAACTTGTTAACGTTAACCATAATATCTTGGCACCTGAGATCCGCAGATAAAAAGGAAAGAGCCAGTGTGTGAAGGAGATAAAAAAAAATTAAATTACAAGTACACTATTACAATTATCCACTCGGCTTTAACACCAATAATATACGATATGAAATATGCAAGTAGATTAACTTGCATATTTGACACAGCTACAATGCAAAATAGCAACATTCAGCTGGAAACAAAATAGAACAGTAACAGGATTACTACCCGGGAACTGCACACTGAAACAACACCTAAATACTAAGCAAAAATCTGTGGTAATCTGGTAATACTAGATATTTTATCCACCCTAAAAGATGCGTTTGGAACTTAAAGCACTGTATAAATACGATGTGATTAAAAAAACAGTTACAGAGTACCGATTACAGAATATTTATTCGGTCATATTGTTATTTATTTAAGTATTAGTTATATTATTTATTCCTGTTATCTTGTAAATAAAATACGAACAGAGAAGATAAGCGAGAATGGAGGCGTTTGAGATTACGCACATTAAAAGACCGACATATATTGAAAGAAAACAAAAATAAACATTTTTTTAGTGGAGATAAGCCAAAAAACCACAAATTGAATTCCACTAGGTTATTTCTTGTCGCCTAAAATTAGAAATTCTTCTAATCAATCTTCATCTTGTTGGTGGATTGAATTGGTGCAATACTGGAATAAACTGAATTAAAGAACGGAATAAGGTCATGGAAAATTTCAATTTGAATTTTGGGTCCAAGATGGTCGAACACGAAGGGTAAAGGATGCTTTCTGGAAACAATCATTACCAGAGGAGTGATGATTTGAGGTTGAATTAGCTTTAGAACAGAACTCCTTAATTTTTTTGTTCAATGCCAATTGAATACTCTCAAAGATTTACCACAGATTTAAATGCTACATAACATTACATTTTAATAGAATAATGGGTGGTTCCATACTGATATGATTACACTATGGTTTCTTTAAGACGCCCATACCAATATTCTTCCTTAACTCGTGCGTCCACTCAATCTTGTGCCCATTGAGATCGTCTCAGTTGACGAATAAGGCAAGTAAAATGGTAGTAATGTTCTGGAACCCTCCAACAAATACCCGAAAGTTACATAAATTCACAATATCTAGTGCCTTTAGGTTTTCAGGGATGACACACCAAGATTTTCTAGACTATTAGAACCATGCGCAGGTGAACTCTAGAATATATTCTACCAATCATATTTTAAATAAATATATTTTTACATTTTTAATAAAACTCCTCTCCATCACTGGCCGCTATTTACTATATACAATGCCAAAAATAATTATTCATATGTTAAATCTAAATTAAAATTCATCGGGTATTAATTTTTTACTGGCATAAACAAAAAGCAGATTTATTATTTATTTAAGCGAGGCAAAAACAAGGCATATTAATACATTGCCGGTCCGCTCAATAACTTTTTGTGCCAAAAGCCCGTTAAATTTTGATGAAGCGAAAATTGCACGTTACAGAGCGAAAATATTCAACCGGAATTGAATATATTCTTTTTATTTCATTATAAATATTTTATTTATGTACGCTGCGGCATTTTGTATAAACTATGAAGCGCATATTAAAATCTAAAAATTTATTTTGTATTTTGTTAAGCCTTACTTACTTCTTGAACAATAGAATTTTTTCTTTGATCTAGCCTATGGAGTTCTTTTACATGCAAAACGACTACATATACAGGAACACTTTAAAAAAAAAAGGGAGATGTGCAGCTTAAAAGAGAAACGGGCCCCAGCGAATTTTCCATACACTACAAAATTTGAAAACGCTATTTCTAAAACACTATATCAAAGGAAGAAGCCTGAAATGCATGCATGTATATTATAAATGGAAACGAGTCCCGTTTGTATCGTATTTTAAAATGAGAAGAATTATGTTGCTGCTTTTATTTTTGTCTAGATATTATAGGTTTAGATTTATTTTCATATACATACATATGTACTCATGCAGTTGAAATATTACGTTTATAAATCGTGTTAGAAATATACACAAATATGCATGCATAAATAAAATGAGAATTAAATATTTCTCCCAAATTCTCCCATGTGAACATTTGCACCAATCGATCTTTTATTTTACGGGAACCAAATAATATAATAGTCTTAAAATTTTTAATGAATTCCTTTATCTTAATTGTTGAATTAAGATAGAAGATGGCCGATATTTTTAAAGATCTTGATTATATTCTCGCGACGAGTGAACAAGTACACACGTATTAATTTTGCTCCGTCTTTTCGTGAGTTTTCGGGTATTAATTTGGCGTTTTTGAACACTTTTTCTTCAAACATTATAACCGGTAAAATACCCGTTTTTATTTATTGTGGAAAAAAAAAACCGTTAAAGTTTCCCAGTTTAACCAGAAGCTTATTTTTGTTTGTTTCGAATATGCCTGCAGCCCAGTGTTCCATATGTGCTGGTAACGTCAGTCGGACAAACCCAGGCATCTCCTGCCAAAGTCAATGCGATCGACAATATCACCTTAAATGCGTGAAATTACCATCGGCTATCGGAGATTTACAACCAGACTCTGGCATCGTTTGGCGATGTAAAGACTGCACTACCAAAACTGACCGCTCTACGGGGGACACCAAGTTTTGCGGGAGCTTGTTGAAAAGGTTAATACGGTAATGTCTGATTTGGTTGCCTTCAGATCCGTTCAGTCGGGATTTACTAAATCGCTTAAGCCAAATGGAGAACGTAAAAAAATTATCTAAAACGATAAATGAAATGCAGCAGGAAATTTCCGAAATTCGTAAAGAGTCTTTGCACTTAAGAACGGAAATCGAAGTGCTACAACAAGAGAGTCGTAAAAATAATATTGAACTCTGCGGCGTCCCAGAAAAAAGTAATGAGAATATAGTATCAATGGTAAAAAAATAGGCTCCATTGTTGGAACCATAATTCATGATGATGATATAGCCGCTTCTCATAGAGTTGCTCGTTTTAACAAGGGGTCGGATACCAGCAATAATTATCCTAAAAACGTTATAGTAAAGTTTTTCTCCGTGTCGAAGAGAAACGAATTTTTAAGTGCAGTTAAGTTAGGTCAAAACCGTGGTTTGAAGGCTTCTGACTTGGGATTTGAGCAGGAAACTAGGTTGTTTGTCAACGAACATCTTTCTCCATACTTCAAGCAGCTGCACAGAAGGGCTTGGGAGTTTTGCAAAATGTCAAACTATACATATTGCTGGATTAAGGATTCGAAGATCTTCATTAAAAAAGAGGATAATAGTAGGGCTTTTCATGTCTCCAATGAACAAGTTTTGTCGTCTTTGAGTACTTAATCCCTTTTCTTCTTATGTTTAAATGCTTTAGTCTATCTCCTATGTATAATCTCTATTTAAATGTCTGTATGCACTGAACTTTCAATTTATTACCAAAATACCAGAGGACTTAGAACAAAAACTGTTGATTTTTACCAATCTATGTGTGCTGCTCAATTTGACTGTGTATCAATAACTGAATCCTGGCTGAAGCCTGATGTGCTGAGCTCGGAGTTATTTCCTCCTGGCTACAATGTTTTTAGATTGGACCGTAGTGCTTATATTTTGAATTCAAGGAATAGAATTTTAGATTTAGTTGTAGGTACTAATTCTTTAATAACCGAGGTACTTAAATGTAATTACCCATTAGTGCCTGAGGACAGTCATCATATGTCGTTGGAGGTAAATATTAAGTTAAATTATGAAAAAAAAGTCGTGTGTAATTCTTATCAAAAGGTAAATTTCATTAGGGCAAATTATGCAGTTATTAATGAGAAAATTCGTTCTCTTCAGTGGAAGGATTTATTTTTATCTCGTGATGTAGATAACAACATCGAATGTTTTTACGCAGAACTGAGTAATATTGTGAATTCTGAAATATCAAAAATAAAAATTAAAAAGCGCCAATATCCTTTATGGTTTTCTAAGCACACTATTGATTTAATAAAGAATAAAGTGTTGGTGCACAGAGACTGGAAAAAATACAAGCTACAGTCTGACTACGATATTTTCTCAAATTTACGTAAAACTAAATATTAGTAAAGACTATAAAGTTTACATTACTAAAACAGAGGAAAATATTAAGCATGACACAAAGTACTTTTGGTCGTTTATTAATAATAAAAGGAATACAAAAAATTTGCCGTTAAAAATGACCTTTAATGATCAATATGCTACGAATAACTCTGACATTTGTGAACTTTTCTTAAAGTTTTTAGCAGTGTTTTTGAACCATCTAATACTCCATCATTAATTGATGTTGTCCAATCAAAAGAATGTTTTACTGTTGATCATGTTCGAGAAGACGATATTAGAGAAGCATTATGCTCTATGAATCCCAAAAAGGGTCCTGGGCCAGATGGATTTCCCTCAATTTTTCTGAAATCATGTCCTAATCTTTGTGAGCCTCTATATTTATTGTATAATCAATGTATTTCAACTGGTAAATACCCAAAGCTTTGGAAAGTGGCCCAAATTGTGCCTATTTTTAAATCAGGAGATAAAAGCGCTATCAATAACTATAGACCGATTTCTCTCTTGAGCCATTTTGGGAAACTGTTTGAGTCTCTTATTTTGGATCAATTATTTTTTATTGTTAGGGGATCGATTGACTTAAACCAACACGGCTTTTTTATAAAAAGATCGGCACTGACTAACCTTGTGCCTTACGTTCAACTCATATCTGAGAATATGGAGCGAGGTTCTGAGACTTGTACAGTGTACACCGATTTCTCTAAAGCTTTCGATAAGGTCCACCACCCAACTCTTTTAATAAAGCTTGAGAATTTCGGGGTACATGGGGCTTTGTTTGAAATTTTTAAAAGTTACTTAAGTGAAAGATCTCAGTATGTTGTTGTAAATGGCTAAAAATCGAAGAGTACAGCTGTGACTTCAGGTGTGCCTCAGGGGTCACACTTGGGTCCTCTCCTGTTTATCATTTTCCTATATGATATAGAGCAATGTTTTTCACATAGTAGCTATGCTTTATATGCAGATGATCTTAAAATCTCAAAAACTATTAATTCGGCTGCTGATTACTTTACTTTACAGTACGATTTATCTAATTTTATGAATTACTGTACTTTGAATAGACTTTTTATCAATTTGGATAAATGTAATTGTATTTTGTTCTCTAAAAGGCCTGTTCCTCTGCAAGTTAAATGTGATCTTTACCTAAATAATGTTAAGCTTAAATATTTGGATTATATTAAGGATCTTGGGGTGACATTGGATCCTAGGCTTTTGTTTGAAAAGCATCTTGAAAATATTGTACAAAAGGCTCTTAAAAATCTTGGATTTGTTTTTCGAGCAACAAAAGGATTTAGCAACATAAATTCCCTAACAATTTTATTCAATAGTATAGTAAGACCTGTACTGGAATACGCAACAACAGTTTGGAATCCAATGTACGCCAATTATATTGGCCGACTAGAGAGTGTGCAGCGCAAATTTGTTAACACTTTAAATTATAGGTTTAACAGACAACGGCATTTCTTTAGTTATGATGATAATTTAAAATTTTTTAATATGCAATCGTTGGAGGTCCGAAGAAGAAATTTTGATTTAATATTTATATACAAGGCCGTAAACAACTTTATTGATTCTTCATCTGTTTTAGAAAAACTCAATTTTAACATCAATCCTTACATCCTTCGTAATATACAAACCTTTGTAGTATCCAAGTATTTTTCCAATTACTTATCGAATTCTCCAATTATTAGATGTACCCGTATGTATAATAGTTTGGAGTTAAACCATCCTAATATTGACTTATTTTTTTTGAGCTTTGATGCCTTTAAACGACACCTAAGACGGCTTTCTGATTAAACTACATAAGTAATTCTTTCTAGATTGTGATGTAATTTTAAGAATTAATTCTCTGTAGTTGTAATTATTATTATATAGAACTTGTTTACTAATTTGTATTTGTGATATAACGTGCTTTCTTATTATTGGACAGCTGTGCCTGTCTGTTAGAAAGCCTTGACTGTAAATAAATAAATAAATAAATAAATAAATAAATAAATAAATAAATAATAATGATATAAGTTTTAACTTGCTATCTCAGATTCCTTAATATGACAACTTAATAAACGTAAAAATTTTATAAAGTTGTTTCTTTAAAGCGTCTTTAATCTGGATCTGATTGATATTATCTATGAACCCAAATTTTGGCTCAAGGATGTTTTGTATGCGAGGTTGAACTTTTCCATGGGAAGAAATTTTTTAGGCAGGGGATAAGAAACACACACTTAGTTTTTATACCAAGTCAACTAACTGCTCAGCCTAAAATTTCTTTGGAAAATGCAAGCTTTACTAATAAATTATTACTTCTACACATAAATATAGAAAGTCTGACCAAAAAAGTTCTGGAATTAAATGTTCTCCTTGAGGAAGAACAGTCCCTTGTATTCTTTATTCCCCTCTATGTTAGAAACATAATTGACTGATGATTCCACAAACCCCTTTTATGTAGATACCTATGTTCTTTTATCATACTTTTGTAAAAGTAATTTTAGAGGTGAAGGAACAGTTATCTTGCCAGAAAGAGTCAAGAACTGAAATTGAAACTAGTTGTGTTGAAGAAAATTGTGAATTTTGCATTGCCGAAATTGAATTAAATATTTTTTTTTATATTGGATTTACATATGTTCATCTGATTCAAATATAAAGAATTATCTGCAGGGGCATGATATGAATTATAACAGACAACAGGTATAAGTGAAACATATGAATGCTTTTACCACACTTTGCTTCATTTCTTTGATATGTCATTCTCTGTATGTATTACTAGAATTAGAAATCATCCTATTTAGTTTAATAATGCAGAAATTTATGTGTAATACATATAAACAAAAAGCCTAATAATATACCAGCATTATAAATATTAAAAAAAGATCTATCGTAGATATCTTGCCAATTACTGTACATCTTTATATGAAAATAATATAGCTAACTCTAAAAGTAAAACTGCTTGTATTATTCTAAATACAGAAACAAATATAAGAAATTACAGTACCAATTTCAACTTAAAAGGGAATGAGAGAATAGAAAATCAATAGGTCATCTTCGAAATCTTTACTAGTGAGTTTTATCTTTCTAAACTATCATCGTCACCTCTGAGTCCCATTTACAATATTAATTACCTTCAATATTCTTGACACCAATTGATTCTATGGAGGTATATAGAATTATTATGAGTTTGCCAAACTAATTTTCAGCTGGATTGGATGAAATTCCTATGATAATTCTGAAACATATAGTTTGTTTTAGTTGTAAACCATTAGCTTACAAATTAATAATGAATGCTACAGTTCAACTGCAAAATTAATTCCAATTTATAAAAAGTGTGATGCCACTAATCCAAAAAACCGACCCATCTAGTTGAGGAATAGATCCCAATGTGTATACGACGGAATGACATTGAACATCTTTCTAGTGCAGTACAATTGGAGCAGGGCGTGACTCAAGGCTCCATACCTGGGTGTCCATACCTATCTTCCTACTGTATGCAAATTATCTTTTCGGGCGCGTGACTTCAGGTGTATTTGACAGCATGTCAATGATACCTTGCTCTTGGAGGATTGTTCTCGTGTAGCAAAGCAGATGTCTTTGTCGTGCGTTAATAACTCTTTATTGCCAAATGGAACCAGGAATTCAGCAAACAATGGCTTAACGGAATTCGGTAAGACCATCTTAACAGAGTTATCTCTGATTTGGTTAGCGGACATTCAATGCCCACTACAGAAACAGTTAAGGTTCCTGGCCTGCACTTGGACCCTATGTTAACTAGGAAATATCATATACAGTCCTTACAAAGAAAACCTAATAGTTCTTGTACTTACTAAATTTAAATGTTATTTTTCTACTTTACCCACGTGTAATTAATTATCAAGTACGGTATAATTTTCTGGCGCTCATCTGGGGAAGCTATTAAATTGTTTAAATGCCAAAAATGAATCATTAGCTTTATACTATGTTTGGAACCCAGGGACTTTTGTAGAAGATTTTTTCGGTCACTTAAAATTCTGAGAGCTCCTTTGCTAACTAACTAGCGAGGCTCACACGTCTTCCTTCTTTGTTGGGGATTCACCACTTATATGTCAAACTTGACGCTGTGCTTTTTCTATTGTCAATAAATATGTATCTAAAAGTCTTTTAACATAGATATTCACTGATTGTCCTGAGTCGCAACACGTGCTATAACATACATATTTGCTGGTTGTACTGAACAATGGATTTGTTACTAGGTGTTACTTTTACTTAATTGTCATAATGTGTCCTTTTTAATTGTTTGTCTATTTTTCTTCACATTATTTTTAAATTGGTATTATTATTATTATAATTATTATTCTTACTTTAAAAATAAGTTTTTTAACTCCATACTCAAAGAAAAATGGGTTAAACTAGAAAAACTTAATTTGTTAAATGATGAAAAGGTCAGGGCTTTAGATTATAGTAAGGCTTTTGATAGGTTAAATCACCATATTCTTTAATAGCTATCCTTGATGTTATTGGCTTTAGAATATCTGCTATATTCATATACTCATATATACATATATATACATATATATATATATATATATATATATATATATATATATATATATATATATTTTAATAGCTGTATTATTAAAATCATATGTAAGTAACAAGTCATAGGTAATCCCATATCTTTGGACTATCTCGATCTCAGTACTGAAATGCCACAGGGAAGAATATTGGGACCATCACATCTATACAATCCAACTTTATTAATGACCTTAAATTTTGTAATAATCACCTTTATGACACTCAATTATATTATTAATTTTTTGCGCATGAGTAATAAGAACATGAATCTGGACCTAGAAATATTCTATTCTATTGAATTAAGCTGTAAACACCAACTAAAAATTAACTCTCTGAAGTCATCTTATTTGGTAATAGCGACTCAAGAGAAATTGTCTAAGAACGCTTATATCTGTAAATCGACAATGTAGTAATTCCTTCAGTGACTCCTGTGAAAAGTTTATCATATTACTCAAAATTAGAAAATGCATATTTTATGTTTCGCATTATTTACTCTAGTCATCATCTTTTGCAAAGGGGCATAAAAATATTTTTACGAGATTCTCTAGTGTTTAACCACTTTAACCATTGTGACGTTATTTACGGGCCATGTCTTGATAACTTTTAAGCAAGACGAATTCAAAATGTTAAAAATTCATGTTTACGTCTAATTTATGAAATCCGAAGGCATGAATATGTTACCTCTTTTTTACGCAGCGCAAAGTGGCTCAGCATGTACAATCGTAGAAAGATACAAAGCTATAAATTTATTTATAGATTACAAAATGGGGAAGTCTTTACCTCCAAGAAAAAATGCATGTAGATCATTTAGTTAAATGTATTATGCATTTCGGCTGTGTAAACAGCCATCATGAGATACTAAAATAAAATACAGGTAATTCAAGACAATTTTAAAAAGGAGCTTATTCGCTAAAAACAAAACATGTTTAGAACTTACCGGAACATCACAAAAAATATATAAGTTCAACAAATAAAACTCAAAAAACTATCCGTTATTAGGAATAAAAACAACAAAAAATAAAAGAAATAAAATTGAACACATTGTACAATAAGGATATATCTACTCGTCTATTTGAGGCAGCGCCTATACGAACATGAGTATGATTGTAGGAATTTAGCCCTTAAAAAAAACCCTACTGCTTTAGCTGAGCACAAAATGAATACAGGACACAATTTTAATTTTGGCAAGACCACAATTATGGGCCAACAGCAGCTTTTTAAAAAGAGACTTCTAGCCGAAATGATAAACATAAAAAAACATAATAATGCGGTAAATAAAAGAACGGATATAGACAATCTAAGTTCTTCTTATTTTAATCTAATAGATCAAATCAAAATGTAAACTTTTGGGACTGTTTTGGTTCTTATCACTAAAAAGAATGCGTCTATTGTGTTCTCGCATACCCGGTTTTTCTGGCTAGATGCTAAATTATTATTGTACACCGTAGAATCAATTTTAAAGCAACTGTCTGTGATACAACCCATCAATTTAAACCGTTTTTGTTAAAAAAATAATATTTTATATATTCTATGTTACCCGTGTGTCCTGTAAACATGATTTTTTATGACAAGCAAAATCACACTGTTATGTAAGCAATTTTATCATTTTTTTTTTGTTGTGTAATTTTTTTTTTAATTCAAATCTAAGATTTTGTTGTTTTTTTTTTTTTGTTTTTCTGTTTTTTTCTCTTTTGGTGGTATCAACATAACCCCAAAAAGTTAAATTTTGTTTATATATAATAATCCTTTTTTATTGTGTCTTTTTTGTTACCTTAGGGCCCTGATGAAGCAATAAAATTATTGCGAAACGTTGGCCAGTACATAAAGTGACGTTTGTTTTTATTCCTTCGATCCCATCCCACAACTAAACTCAAGATTTCAAACCTATAGGATCGCAACTAGAATTTATAAAATTTAAAATTAGGACGATACAGATTTCTACATATTAAAAGAAGGTAGTATAAGGAACTAGTGTGTATTGACGTTACGTTAACGAAAAATTTAAATTTTGATTAATACAAATGTTAAAATGTAAGAGTTAAAAACAATAAAGGTAAAAGTTATTTTCTAGGGCTAATTGAATCAAGAAAACGTAAACTGTCGAACTTAGTTTGCTCATTAATGCATGTGCAGTCTGGGGAGTTTATGGCCCAATTGTAACCCTTTTTCACAAACATGCAGAATCTCAGTGCTAGGTCCCGGATCAAAAAATGTTTGTTATATAGCTTCTTAACAATATTTATAGGATATTCACTTTTTCGAGCGATTTATAAAATTATATTATATTCTTTTTTGAAATTAATATCATTTAATGGAATATTAAACAATCTATGAAAACAACAATTAAAAGGGGCAAATTTTTGGCAAAAGGGATGATTAGAGGTAAAGGATATTACTGTATCTGTGGTTGTAGGTTTACGATATATTTGAAATTGAAAATTATTATTGTGATTAGTGATTAAAAGGTCTAAAAATGGTAAACTTGATTTTTTCTCTAACTCATAGGTAAACTGTATGTTGGGATGAACAGAATTAATGAAACCAACAAAGTTTTCTAGGTCGTCTTTGGTTCCATTAAAAATAGTAAAAATGTCGTCTACGTAGCGAACCCATTTTTTAATATATTTCTTAAATAAATGGTGTTCCGAAATGTATTGTTCTAGTTTATACATAAACAGTTCGGCTAAAAAAGGTGACAAATTAGAGACCATTGCCAATCCAGTTTTTTGTTCGAAAAAATTATTGTCAAATTGAAAAAAGTTTTGAAGAAGCACACAATTGACTAAAGAACACAAAACCAAAATAGCCACCTAGCCAATACCAAGTGACTGGGTAAATTAAGTTTAAATTTTATATTTTTAATGGTAGATGTCATTGTTGTACAATGTTTCTAATCTTTTATTTTTTGTTATTTTTAGTTCCGATAACGGGTAGTTTTTTAAGATTTATTTGTTAAACGTATATTGAAAATAAATACAAAAAATAAACGTTTTTGTGATGATCTGGTAAGCTCTAAACCTGCATTGTTATAGCGAATAAGCTCCTTTCTAAAATTGTCTTGAATTACCTGTATTTTATTTTTTGTATATGATGATGGCTGTTTACATTAATTTGAAGAAGAACTTTAAAATACCTTCAATCCGTGAACAAATAGGTGACTAGAACAAAAAGTTGGAAGGTGATCTTGTGAGATTCGAGATGGCGTGCGAGTAGTTAGCATCGTCTTCGCACACGCTCCTTGATTTTTGTTGTTTATGGAGTCATTACCTAAGTTTATTAAATAATTTTTAAAGTTTTGTCATAAGTGCAGCACAGTTAATATTAATTCCAAGTAGTTGGGTTAAAATAGTTCCAGTGCAGTGAATTATTGGTGTTTAACTGATTCCAAGTTGTTGTTCCTGTCCGCCATAATGGGATTCTCATCTACTGACCTGCGCGAGATCAAATCGCAAGTAATAAGCATTTTTAACGACAAATTTCTGCAAGAAATCGTCGATAAAATAGTCTCCCGCATTGAAAAACAGTTTGAAGAGAAGCTAAACTTATTAAATAATGATTGCTCTGTCCTGGTGAATAGGTGTACTATTCTGGAGGATAGAGTCCTTGAGCTGGAACGGGAAAACATAAAACTGCGCACCACAACAGATTGCGTTGAACAATCCCAACGAAACATGAATATACGCATTTTCGGGCTGCCCATGGATGTAAACGAGAACCTGCATTCAAAAGTAACCGAAATGTTTACCGAACAGCTAAAAGTAAATATTAATAGATCGGATATAAAAAAGTGCTACCGTGTTTTGGCCAAGGCACGCAATGATAGTCCTCCTGCAGTTCTCGTGAACTTCGGTAGTGATATGGCTCGTGTTTGGGTACTAAAAGGTCGCAAAAATTTGAAAAACAGTAATATATTTATAAAGGAAGATTTAACTAAAAATCGCCTTTTTCTACTTAATAAGGTGATTGACTTGTTTGGTGTCAAAAACGCATGGGTCCTGAATGGAGTTATTTATACTAAGTTTAACAATAAAGTGCATCGTATACCTAGTGAAAGTGACTTAATTAAAATAAAGTCTGCTTAGCTTAATAATGGACAGTAATTTAATACGTTTTGTTATTGTTATCAATACTCATGCAATTTCGATTTTTGGTAAGAAAATACTTTTTAACCAATAACTTAATCATAATTACAATTTTATTTTGTATTGTTTGGGATAAGAAACAGTTTTTCTCTTTTTTTTTTTTTGTTGTTTAATTTATTTAATTGCATGAAGTTATTACGATTTTTGCTTAATTTTTTTTGCTTGGTTTTGGTTCTATATGAATAATTATTTTTTTTTACAAAATAATCCCGGGGCATTGTGTGGAAGCGCTGTTTTTTCTATTTTGTTTTCTATTGTTTTGTTTTTAGGCTAAGCTATTTATTATCTATATATACCTGTATAGGGAAACACTGATATATTTTCGAGCTTGCATAACATTAAATTTTTCCGCATTTTTCCTATAATTATACATACATATATTATTGTTAATAAGAATCAAATTGGTTACTGGATGATGACTACTAGTAAATTCAAAGTTGGCCACTTAAACGTAAGATCTATCTTTACGGGTTTTGCTGAATTACGTGATATGATAGAAGTAAATAATTTTGAGATATTTTTGTTGTCTGAAACTTGTCTGTCTGAGGGGGATGATTCTGACGCATTTAAGATTCCGGGTTACCAAATGTTTAGAAAAGATAGGGTCGGCAGGGGGGGAGGTGTGGCTGCTTTTGTTAAATGTACATATCAAGTTGATATATTGACTTTTGATTTTAATATTAATCCTAAACTTGAATACCTTGTTTTTAAGATTAGGTTGGGAAATAAGTATTATGGCTTTTGTGTTTTTTACAAGCCGCCAACGCTAAATTTTAGTGCATTAACCGCTGACTTTGATAATATATTTTCATGTCTTTATCCTGCTGTAGAAGAAACTTTTTGTTTAGGGGACTTTAATATTAATTTATTGAGTCTTCAAAATCCACTTACTACACTTTTTGAAAACTACAACCTACATCAAGTAAATGAAGAGCCCACACGAGTAACGGCAAATGTAAGTACTCTTTTAGATGTCATATTTGTTTCTAATGTGCTGTTGGTTTCTAATAAGGGTGTGTTATCGGCTGATGCCGTATCCGACCATAAAATTATATATTGTGAATTAAATTTAGCAAAAATAAATTGCAGTCAAAAAATTGTTAGGTACCGTTGTTTTAAAAATTTTAATGTATACAATTTCAATGCAGACATGCACAATTTGCCGTGGGATAATATTTTTTACGAAAATGACATTAATATGAAGATATCTATGTTTAATAATTTTATTTTAACCCTTTTCGATAGACATGCGCCTGTCCGAGAATCTCGCATTACTAAGCCTAAAGCACCATGGCTCACAGAAAACCTAAAAATCTTTATGAGACAAAGGGACGATGCCTTGCGTATATTCAAACAGTCAAAACTATTGGAAGATTGGAATACTTACAAAGGTTTAAGACATTTTACTTTGTCTCGGGTTCGGAGAGAGAAGAGGAAGTATATCGATTCACTTTTTTTAAATAAAAGAGAACCGAGTCAGCTGTGGAATGCACTAAAAAGTTTTAATATTTGTAAGAATAAGGATGGTCTAATTCCGTCGTTTCTCTCTGATCCCAATGAGATAAGTAATTTTTTTGACTTAACTGCGCAAGTCAATCCAGGCTGTGAGGAAAAAACGTCTTATTATAATAATAACTTTTATAGAGATGCGAATATGTTTAGTTTCCATTTAACGAGTCCGGATGAGGTCAACAAAATTTTAAATAATATAAAAACAATTGCGATAGGTACCGATGAAATTTCTTCATTTATGCTTAAGTATTGTAGCCCCTTTGTTGACTTGTACTTAACCCACATTATAAATTGTTGCATAGAGATAAGTTACTTTCCTGATCAATGGAAAACTTCAATGGGAAAACCTTTGCCTAAAATGTCTACTCCTACAACTCTTAATGACATTCGCATTATAAGTATTTTGCCTGCCGTTTCGAAAATTTTTGAAAGAATTCTTTATAATCAGATATATAACGATTGCTTATCTAATGAAATAATACCAAATTCACAATGTGGGTTTAGGAAACATTTTAACACTTCGGTAGCACTTTGTAATGTAACTGATGACTTATTTAGAGCTTGTGATAAAAACATGCATACCGTTTTAGTGCTGTTGGATTATTCTAAGGCGTTTGACACCATTAACCATAATTTGTTGTGCGCTAAGCTTAAGTATTACGGTTTTAATAATAACTCCTATTTGCTTTTCAAATCCTATTTGTCTAATAGATATCAAACGATTTTTTCCGATAACAGAAAGTCTGAACAAGTAAGTATTAGTTGTGGAGTACCGCAGGGTTCTATTTTGGGTCCTTTGCTTTTTATAATGTATACCTCAGATGTTTTAAAATCGCTTAAATATTGTAAGCTTCAGGCATTTGCTGATGATACGCAAATTTATTATTGTTTTGATTACAGCGACTATAAAGAGGCCGAATCACTCATAAATGAAGACCTGCAAGCACTAGGCTTAAACTCAAAAAATCACAATTTAAAATTAAATCCTAATAAGTCCCAGCTTATGATATTTGGTAACAAAAATCAAAGAGAGTTTTTAAAATCTAATATAAATATTAATTTCGATAATACAAGATTGGAATTTGTAAACAACGGTAAAAACTTGGGGGTTATTTTGGATAAACAATTAAGATTTAAGGAACACCTTAAAAAAAATTTTCAAAGAACTTTTATGTCCCTGAAAACATTGTATAATAACCGCCATATGTTAAATGTAAAGTTAAGAAAACAATTATGTGAATCCCTTGTACTGTCTCATTTTAATTATGCTGACGTAGTTTATGGGTTTTGTCTAGATTTGGAAAGTCGGGTAAGAATTCAAAGGGTCCAAAATGCTTGCGTTCGATTTGTTTATGGACTCCGAAAATTTAACCATGTATCTTATTTATATAGAGATATTAGATGGCTTAAAATGGATATGCGCAGGATATTACATTTTGCAGTGTTTTTATTGAAAATAATTAATGACACATCTTCCCCTGTCTCCCTTAAAGAAAGACTAATTTTTCGGGACACTGTTCATGGTTTAAATATAAGGTTTTCTAAAAGAATTACGGTTCCACTTCATCATAGTGTCATGTTTCAGAGGTCATATTTTTATAATGCAGCAAATATTTTTAATAAAGTACCAACAAACCTAATTAATTTATCAATTCAATCTTTCAAAATAAAATTCAAGGAACATCTATTTAATTTGCAAACCAATGGAGATTTTTTTAGTGGCTTTTGTTATTTGTTATTTGTTATTTGTGCAATTTTTCTGGCAAATTTAATGTTTGTTATGCAAGTTTCTTCTAGTTTCTTCTAATTGTAATATTTAATTAATAATTTATTGTTATTTACTAATTAATTTGCCTAAGATAATTTTTTTTTTAACTACCTAATTTATTTACTGATGGTAAAGTATAGCTTCTGGTTCAGTAGAGTAGCTCTTTGAAGCTAGACTGCGCCAGTGGTTTATGCTACTTTTTTTTTAATAATGTTTTTTTTTCTCAGCCATGTTTATGTAATTTTAAAAATAAAAGGCATATTTATTTATTTATTTATTTATTTGCGTACTGTGGAATTCATATACAATTTTACCGTTGATTGAATATTTGGCCATTTTACCCAAATATTCAATCAACGATTTTACTATCTTATGGTTTCACAATCATGACCTTGGCCGTTAGAGGATATACAGCTTACTATCATGTCACTTTTGGCATACTTTTTTGATTATAAATAACAATCACGATACTTAAATATATTATATACAGGGTGTTACAAAATTGGGTGCAAATATTTTAAGAGCGTATTGTTGGAGTCAAAATAAGATTTTTTTCTTATAAACATGTATCCTAACATGCTTCCCCTCTGAGCTACAGCCCGCGCAATTTGCTTGAAGAAAATCGAATATTTAGAACACTAACTGGAGTTACGTAAAATCTTTTGTAAATTTATAAGTCATTTTTTGTTTGTTTTTTTTTTAGTGTTCTTGACATTTTTAATCGCAAAAATGATGTAAACCCAGATTCAGGGGGTTACCCTTATAACAGCCCATATCTTAGGTTTCCGATAAAAAAAAATTGAAAATCTAGAAAATCATCTAGTTATTCATGAAGAAATCTAAAATTGTCGTTTTGGCCATTCTTCGATACAATTAATTTGATTTCACAAAAATTAAAGCAGTCACGGCCCACTTCGTTTTTTTTTTTTTTAATTTGATAATTTAATCGGGTTTAATAATGCTCCTCTTTCGTTAAATAGCGATTTTCTCAAAACTCAAAAAAAAAAATTCTCTCAAATTAATTATATCGAAAAAATGTAAGAAACAAAAATTTCAGATTTCTTCATGGCTAACTAAATGTAGTTGCTTGCCATGCTTATAGCCAGTAAAAAATTTAGCAATACCATCCTATCGCTAGATTTTTAATTTGTTTATCAAATACATAAGATAGAGGTCATTAGAAGGGTAAGCCCTTCTAAATCCGCCCCTAAAATTGTATTTACACCATTTTTAGGAAGGAAAATTAAAAAAGCATCCAAAAAAAGGGGACTGCAAATTTTCAACAGATTTGGCCCATAACTGCAGTCACGGTTCCAAGTAATCGATTTTCATCAAGCAATTTGGGCGGGCTGTAGCTCTGAGGGGGATCATTTTAGGACATATGTTTATATAAAAAAAGTCTTATTTTGACTTCAATACTATGCTCAGAAAATATGTGCGCCGAATTTTGTAACACCCTGTATTTTCCTATTAAAATTATTTGTGGTATTCGGGGATTTTAAATACTTAAAATTCAGAAAATTATAAGAGTTAAGTTAGGTTAGAAAGTACGATCTTAGAAGCTAATGATTAGTACAGTGTCAAGTTTTGTATTATTTTTTAATGATGTAATCTATGTTACGCTACTGCTTTTAAACACGCTTATAGACAGAATAGGATTTTATATTTTCTTTCCATCACACCTAGCCAGCTTATGCGTTGTGCGCGAGAGACGACTCACGACCGACTGTGGTCAGGCCGGACTTTTTACGTATCATATACGACTCACAAGTATCTCATTGATCATTTTGTAATAAGTAGCATTAACTTCCTTCACTTTGTTCTTATAAACTAAAGTTGTAAAATTGAACTTTATTTAGTTTCTCTCAAGTCTACATATTTTCTGGTCCTTCATGATCGGATATCATCCAAATTAGTGCAGATTTTGCCCTGAAATCTCTGAAACCCAAACAACCTGTGTGTGCAGAACGGCATAGTGTTCAACGCCATTATGAAAAAAAGTTGAATGCTAATGTTCATTAATATTGCACCTTTAGCAATATTTGATACCTGTTTGATGTAGTTTGGAGAAATAAGGTCAGCCCTTTACATACATACGCATTTAACCTAAAATTTACCCAATTTAACCAAACAAAATTATCCATTCAGCCTATTAGAAATCAATATTAAATCCACTTGATCCACTTTGTTTTATTTTTATATAGATTTTATACCTATTTAACCAAGTAACCTATATGAATAGGTGCAAAAACGCTCTAAAAACCTCTTATATGTAACATTATGTGCCTTTTGTTTACTATTTAATTATTTAACCCTATTTTATAATCTGCCTGCATATTTTATGTGAAGATTTATTAGTCTAAGCCTTAACTAACTTTAATAAAAGGTGATTTGTCATTTCATTTAATTTCATAAACCTCCAATATGTAATAATATGTATATAATCCAAGAAAATTAGCAAATCAAATACTGGTTTGGAATCTACCGAATCTCAAAACGAACAACAAATTACGGTATATAACAACCTTATAGCGCGTCGTGATATTCTAATAAATCAGATAAACTGTTTTTAAACCTTTTTAGAAACCAAATGTATCTCTTTAGATGACCCTCTTTCATAGTTTGATTTAAGTAAGCGATTGAGTAAAATTGAATTCATTCTTAGCGAATTTGAGCATATTCAACTAGAAATGAAGCAGGAGGGTATCAGGAACCAAGTTTGAAGAATCAAAAGATCAAGAACAAGAGCATGAATTTTTTAAGATTTGTGAAAAGAAGACGAAGAAAATTCTTAGACGCATTTCGAAACCATTTCAAATGACTTAAACACCTTGATGAATCTGTAGACAAATAGAGTACCCTTTTAATTTATCATTTAAATACAAAACTGGATATTAAAACTTGAACAGAATGGGAAAACTTTTCAAGAAGAACATTGACAAACCAAAAATGCCAGATTTTTTATTATTCTTGTCGCAACGTTGCCGCTTTTTAGACTCCCTAGATTTTAAACTAAACTTTAAAATACCTAATAACAAATTTGAAAGGATTTATGAATATAAAGCCTTAATCTCCTAGAATTCTAGCTCTCTTTGACCTAAGATAATCACTTCATTTACTTTATTAAAGTTTATAGCTCTGCCTAACACTTTCTCTCTCTATGTTCTTCGAGGCAAAAAAGGCAAACTTATGCACCAACTGTCTGCGACCAGGACACCGTAATGTAGAATGTCGTTTAAATTGTTAGTGGTCTAATATCCTTACTAGACTATATTTCTGATAACCCAAGGCTTTCTTAATCTTTATTTTGTGCCAACACTCTTCAAACCAGCCTCGAAACATTTTGCTACACATGAAATAAATCCTGATGATGGTATATCTTCTCCATATCCAAGTTACTATCTGCTACATCTTTGCGTGGAAAAATTAGACTACCACATGTCTAAGAGTAGTCTTTGATACCTCCTGTGCTACCACTAGTGGTATATCTTTTAACGATACCCTAAAAGTGGGTCCTAATCTGCAAAATGATATATTTTCTATTATTTTAAGTTTTAGAAAACACAATTATGTGGGGTTGGGAAGGTGGTCTGGGCTCTAATCGGCGTAAGGCTGAACGGTCCCTAGCACACCTCTCGGGTAGTTTGTTGGACCTGCACGGAGATCTTTTTGTTTTTCTTCTTGGCTAGCACCTCCATAGTCATCAAACTACCAAGACTACAGGATACTCCCGTCAATGATCGGGAGTATGCAGGCCTAGCTTGCATCCTACACGCGGTAACCCTGTTGAAACTAAATCCTGTAGATCTAGACTGGACGTCGATAAACTCCCCGGCAATAACACTTGGGATTGTTAGACTAGAGTCACACCTTTCTTCCGCTATTCTTGGGTATGCCTCTGCTTTCTCTTCTTTCTGCTTACTATCTGCCGCCCTCGGCCTGCTATTCTTCTTTCTTAGTGTTCGTCTTTTCCTGCGTGTCTTCTTCTCTTCTTTAGCCCAATCCAAGGTGTGTAGGCAGCGTGCCGAGGGATGAATGGCCGTGGGGCAAATCACGGTCGCTGACGTTCCCTCTGGAATACCGGGCGACCTTCCAGAGTATCCAGCCTGGGTTACAGCCTGGGTGGACCGCTATTTCCGACATACTCGTGGGACCAACATGGACGAGCCCTTGCTCTGATGGGCCCACACATTCTCCCACCCCCGAGGGCTCTGCCTCAGCAGGGAACCCGGTAATCCCCGACGTCAACATTGACGATCTAGCTGGAGCTCTCAACAGGGCACAGCTGAAAAGAAAGAACCTCTGCGGTTCTGAGAAAAGAAGGAGAAGGAAGGCTAGGGCTGCAGAAGAGGCCAAGGGCTCCCTGGGCTCGGCTTCCGCGGCGGCCCTGGCACCTACTCCCTCAGAGGCTTGCAAGCCTGGGGCTTCCACTAAGGAGGGACCAGGCACCAAAAGGCTCAGGACACCCGGGTCTATGCCTACCGAGCGCGTTGGCGGGGCTAAGAGACCGCGGACCGCTGAGTCCCGGCCTCAAGTCAGCTATTCGCGATCGGTCGGCAGTGCCAAGCTGCAGCTAGCAGTGTGCCGAACGGGACAGCCCGAGGTCGGTTTCACTGGCGAACAGCTGCTACAATTCGTGGACTCGGTGACTGAGGCCATACTGCAGACTTTGTCCGGCAGTGGGGCACAGTCACTGCAATTCCATCCACCGCGGCTGATCAGGAACCACATTCTGTTAACGGCCGCGAACCAGAAAAGTCTGGAGTGGCTCCGTCGGGCACTCCCAATTCTTTCTCCTTGGGAGGGGGTCACGCTGACAACAGTGGATCCCTCCACGCTTCGCTTACGCCGGACCATCGTAAGGATCCCGGGTATTAAACATAAGTGTCACAAGGACACCCTGAGGCTTCTGGAGCTTCAAAATCCTGGCCTCTCGTGCCCCCAGTGGAGAGTGTAGGAGCGCAAGGAAGAGGCTAAGAACCTCAGGCTGGTGGTGGGGGTAGATGAGGGATCGGCCAAAACGATAAGGGACAGACAGGGCTCGCTATTTTATAGCATCACCAGGGCCTCTGTCTCCCTTATCAAGAGCAAGAAAGCGGCTGATGACACCAGGGTGGCTACTTCCACAGTGGACCCTGGGCCCTCGGCCGCCGACTTAAAAAAGGCCACTACTGCTGACACGCAGCTTCCGAGGGGCCAGGGCAATCCGTAGACGATGACCCTTATAGCTCCAAGGACTAAGCGTGCTGGCAGTCAGCCAGCCCCACACCAACCATTTCTGCAGGCGAATCTACAGCATGGAAGAGCGTCAACCGCTGTTCTGTGCAAAAGGCTCACTGAGCTCCATATCGACGTCGCCTTATTACAGAAGCCCTGGACTTACCAGGGCTCTGTTAAAGGCCTGGGTTTAACTGGCGGCACACTACATAAACATGTACCTTGTGAGAATCCCCGCGTAATCATCCTTACTAGGAATGTGCGGTGTTTTCTCGTCTCAGGTCTCTGTACAAGGGACCTAGTAGCCGTCAAACTGTCAATGGACACGGGAAAGGATCTGGTAGTCTGCTCTGCCTACTTTCCCATCGAAATTGAATCACCCCACCCCCCGGCCGTCACTGCGGTGGTCAAATACTGTGAAGACTTGGGTCTCCCGCTTCTCATGGGCTGCGATTCGAATTCACATCACGGTCTTTGGGGATGCGGAGATGAGAACCCAAGGGGCCGCTCCCTGGTTGACTTCCTGTGCTCAAATGGCCTAGAACTACTCAACCGAGGCAGTGTCCCAACTTTCTACTGCAATATGGGTCAATCAATTATTGACCTTACTATCTGTTCACCTAATACTGTGAACCTTTTCAGCTCATAGAGAGTGTCCCTTGAGGTCACAATGTCGGAACACAGGCACATTCTTTTTGAATTAAAGAAGCAGGCTCGGTGGGATACCCCAGCCTACAGAAATCCAAGGTGCACTGACTAGGACCACTTTCGAGAGGAACTAGTCGGTGGTCTTGCGGACATGCCGGCAAGGTACACACTTCCGGCCGACACCGAGATCGGGACTGTCAACCTGACTCGTACGATAGTCGCGGCATTCGAGGGCAGCTGTCTCCTCAGACGGAGACCCGCCAATGCCAAGAATGCCTGGTGGAACAGTAACACGGAAAAGCACCGTGACACTACGCGTCGGCTCCGTCGCAGGGCTGAGCACACTAAGCTTGCCACTGACTGGGATGCGTTCCACGCAGTTCAAAGGCAATACAAAAAGACACTCAGGGACTCCAAAAGACAGTGCTGGGGGCGGTTCTGCGATGACGTTGAAAACACACTCTCCGCAGCACGACTGTGCAAAGTACTGTCCAAGGAACCTGGAACTAAAGTGGGGTCGCTGTCACTTCCAGATGGCGGCTTCACTACCAATGAGCGGGAGTCACTGGAGGTCATGCTGCACACTCACTTCCCAGACTCCAACTCATCTCGCGATCCTCCTAGCTGTTCTCGGGCTCCGATTCGCTTAGAGTTCGAGACTGAAGAAGAATAATTACCTACGAGAGGGTGAAATGGGCAATCAAGACATTCCCCCCCTTCAAATCTCCGGGCATGGATGGATTATATCCATGCCTTTTGCAAAAAGGGTTAGAAGTACTAACCCCACACATAGTCAGACTATTCAGGACGTCCCTTGCTCAGGGCTACGTCCCAAAGTTATGGCGTCAAGTGAAAGTCGTCTTCATTCCGAAACCCGAAAAAAGCGATTTTACAGATCCTAAATAGTACCGGCCTATCAGCCTTACCAGCTTTATGCTGAAGGCGATGAAGAGGCTGATTGATCGGTACCTTAAGAAAAGCATCCTGGTCAAAAAACCACTGCATGTGCACCAATACGTCTATCAGGCGGGCAAATCCACGGACCTGGCCCTACACCACCTTGTAAGGAAGGTGGAGGGTGCTCTGGCTAGTGGCAAGGCCTGTCTGGGTGCGTTTCTAGATATTGAAGGGGCATTTGACAGCACTCCTTTCGCATTAATCTGCCAAGCACTCGAGAGCCGCGGCTCAGAACCCTGTTTGGTTAGCTGGATAGAGGCCATGCTATCGAAACGTCATGTATCTGCCCAGCTCAACAACGAGATTGTCGAAACGTTGGCGGCTAGGGACTGCCCGCAGGGAGGGTATTGTCCCCTACCTTGCGGTGCCTTGTGGTCGACAGCCTGATAAATATTTTAAACAATGCTGGCCTATATACACAGGCCTACGCTGATGATCTGGTATTCCTTTGCCCGGGGAAAGACGCCATCTCAATGCGGGGCCCTATGATGAGAGCTGTTATATCTCTTATCTAGGTGGCGTGCAGCTGCATTACTCCAGGATAGTTTGATTTCTGGGAATTAAGTTAGATCCCAAACTCTCCTGGTACGATCATGCAGACACCAGAATGAAGAAGGCCACCTGCGCGCTATGGGCCTGCAGGCGGGGTTTTGGCAATACCTGGGGTCTGTCTCCTAAGATCCTCCACTGGATCTACTCGCGCATTGTGAGACCTCTCCTCACATACGGGGCTATCGTTTGGGGGCCATGTACGGAGAAAGCGAAAATTCGTGCTCAACTGGACAGAGTCCAACGTCTTGCATGTCTCAGTATACCGGGTTCCATGCGGACGGCGCCAACCAGAGCGCTCGAGGCTCTGCTGAGTCTTCCGCCTCTGGACCTTCTTGTGCAATTCGAGGCAATGAGGACTACGTACAGGCTTTTTTTTTAAATTAATGAAGTACTGTTTTACATTAATGTTAACAAACTCAGTTCCATATTATTTTACATGGGCGATTCCGATAACAACCCACAGTCTTTGCAAAAAATGCATCCCAAAATATTTTTGAGCTGTCCAAAAATGACAATATTTTTAATTTAAGAAGGGGAGTAGAAATACCTTTTTAGAATTACTTCAGTCTTACGATGCGCAAACTTTAGGCGACATTAAACAGCTTCTGCAACACATGTTATGAATGTACATGCACAAACGAGAACATATTAGTAATAAATGCTGTATATCTCAAAAAAGGCTAATCTTACAGAAAAAATGCATATATGAATTATAGAGGTTTTTTTGCCCTTTACATTTTTGCAATTCTTACGATGGTAAAAAAAATATTTCACAATGCAAAATGGGAAAAAAGAAATTAGAAAAAAATTAAAAAAAAGAAAGTATTATTCGTTTAGTATAGTTTAGGTGAAGTTACTTGGACAAGTATAAAAACTAAAAACGTTTAGCATGCGGCGTTTACTTTATAAGGCATTGGCGTGCATATAATATTTGTTTCTCTGGCTTAATATATATAGTAAATATGTTATTTTACAACAAACAAAAACTTCATCAAGTCACGCAAAACTCATGGTTAGATTTAATGACACATATTTTTTACACAGTTTTTTCTTAAATTATTACAAAAATTATCAAAAAAATTAAATTAAATTGAGTAAAAATGCAAATAAATTCAAGCGTATGAGATAGTATTTTTTAAATTGATATTATTTAATATAAGTGACATAATACCCAAAATAAGTGACTCATTAATTTTAATGTCAAAAATTCAATTTAACCTTACATTTTTATCGTAAAAAACGGTACTGTATTTTTTTTATTAGGCAAATATTAATGATATATCTTTTAACGTATATTGTATTTAAAAATTATAATTCAGGTAAAATATATTCAGGTCAAAAATGACACGTGTTAAGAAATTGATACTCTCCTAAAATTTGATCGGTAAAACGATCATAAACTAACACATTATAAAATGCCTAAAAATATTTACAATTATTCGATTCATTATCAATCATTCACAATCAATTCAAAATTACATTTTTATTGTTCAAAAGTTGAGACGAAAGTAAATAAAACAAAACATCAACAGTATATAATAAATAGAATAACAACAAGAACTACAGTATATAATATAAACGCCAAAAAGGGTGAGCCAAGTCTGCACCATGCTAATTTTAACACACTGACAAAATTCTAAATTGTTTTAATTATTACCATATACAGACCTATTATATATTATGGCACGCATCTTAAGAAATGGTTGATTATTCTAAACATTATTTCCACTGACAAAAGGGGTGGTCTAATAGCGCCCCAACAAGAAATATAAATTTAAATATTTTTTATACAAATTTTCAAATGGCACATTTTTAGGCTCAAAAATGAGAAACTTTGTCCTAAATTTAACCATCTTCGTATCTCTTATATTTACCGAGATCCCAATAGTAAGCTAGGGATTTTAACACGTAGTATAATATATATTGTCTAGTAAAAAATTACGTTTATAAATAATAGAACGCAATACAAGTTAATAATTTACTTATATTCGTTTATTTGAAGAAAAATGTAAAATAACAATAATAAAACGTATAAAATAATTATTGTATTTCCTATTTTTGACCGCGCGACTCTGGCTAGTATTCCCGGCCCGTTCACAATTCAATCCCAGCAGCATGGAGAGAATCTAGTATCTTCGTCTATTTCACGTTATCCGCGCCAAACTTGGCTATCTTTATCTGACAAATATTGATTGTTGAACGGACCAGGGGCAGTGGAAAGACTCGAATCGAAATATCGTAAATAAATACGGGAATCGATCACTAAATATCGTAAAATAATATATTTTGCAGTTTATTTTAATGCGTATATGTACTATGTTGATTGTATTTTGTACATACTCAATTTTGGAGCTTGACCAAGTAACTTCACCTAAACTTTAACTGGTTGAGAAGTGGATCGAATAGATAAGGTATAAATAAAAATATCTTGATTAGAACTCCAAGAAATTTCTAGAGTGTTTGTGCTTTGGAAATCATTAGGTATGATATGATTGCAATCTAGGTCTTCAGGAGGTGCATCGGATATAACTCAGGATCATTAGAATAAAGTTTTCTCAATTCAAGTCCGTAGGACTGTCAATATATCATCGACGTAGCAGTTGTTTAATAGTAGCCTATCGTTTTTTTATTGCAAAAAGTAAAAAAATATATATATCAAGAGGCTATCACATCTGTAGAAAAGTAATTAAACGTGCTATTATTTCCGTGTGGTATCATAAATCATTTCATGAATTCTTTTAGCAGACATTTTGGAAAAGAAGAGTAAACATTTAAATATGAGTTATGTACTTTAATAAAAAAACATTTATGGGGGTAAGCCTACCACACTCAAAAAGCCCTCATGGTAAACCTTAAAGTAAACGGGAATCTAAATACTTATAGCAATGCGAAGTTTCTTTGAAGAAACATAAGATTTGATATATAAAGTTTTTCAACTAACCATTATAATTTTTTCTTAAAAATGTAACACTTTAAGTAAAAAATCAAGAGAAAAGAAACTTAGGACTTCAACTTAACCCCTGTACATTTTTTAATAGTAAAGTCGAAAAAAATCTGTTTGAAGAGGCTTTCTATGCGGTATCATAAATAATTTAATTAATTCATTTTCAAGCAAAATTTTTGTGAATAAAATAACGCAAGAGTAAATATAAAACATGAGTTTTGTATCTTCTTAAATAATATTATATTAAAAAATAAAATTAATAATTCTTTTTTGAACGTTAAAATACTTTAAATGTGAATAAAATAATGTAATAAATCAAAAGTGACCTGCTAGCCAGGGTCGATTTATTTTCCTTGCGTCCATATGAGGTTATCTAAAGTTAAACATAACGTATTTCTCTTATAATATTTAAAATAAAAATTCCTGAAACACCAAATCATAGTTGTATTATACCCATTTGTGCGCTTTTGTTTTAGTTGCATGGCAGTGCTGTAGTGCTTAAAGAAATTGCAATTTAACAAACAATGTTGTTATTCAATACTAACTCCATTGTAATTTCCTGCAAAATGTCTGGCCATTCTCGTCACCCTAGTATCCCGATAATGAGATCAACAATTCCACTCACGTTTAAACCGTTTCGGAGTTGCGCTGCCATTAGATAAATATTACCAAATGAACTTTGTATTAACATAACAACAACCCGTTTACCCGTTTGCCAATTATGCCCTCTGGGGTTAATCGTGGACGCTAGTCGCACAATAATGATACGAGAAATGAATTTATATATTTTAATGATTTTGTATTTTGAAATGAATATATTATTATTTTGAATAAAACCTGTTTAAAAGATAAAGTAAATTAAACAACAATATTTATAAAATCATTTATTTTGTAGTCGAAGTAAAGAATTAATCGGGTTTAGACAGACACTGCCAGATCGTTTATTTGTGTTAAACTGATCAAAATATTTTCTGCATAGCAAAAATGTTTTTAATTGTGTTGGAGTTGTGTAGCTAAATATGGCATATTACAAAAGAGCTCATTATCCACAGTCCCTTTAGCAATATTAAAAATATAATTTTTGTAGTTATGTTATCGTATACAGGGTGTTCCGTTGATTATGTTACAAACTTCTAGGGCAGATAAAAAACATCAAAAGAAAAACAAAAGTTCATATAAACATGGGTCCGGAAAAGCTTCCTCAGGGAGCTAGAGCTCTTTGAAAATAACCCTTAAAAACTAGTTTTTTTTTAATAGCTCCGGAACTACTTTAGCTACCGCAACTAATTTTGGGAGGTAAATTATTGTTAGTACGTTTATTCTTTTGAACCTACTAAATAAAAAAAAATATTGACTAGGGGCTTCAGAATCAGGGGGGTATTTGGTAAATTTAGGCCCATTTCTTTAAGACTTTAATTTCTGCCCATTTGGGCATTAGATTATGATGTTCCTATGCTTTTTACATAAAAAAGGTGCTCTTAGTAAAAGTCGGTAAATATCACCGTTTTTGTGGAAATTGACTAAAACCAAACTAAGATACAGCACCTGAATGAATTATTTTAAAAATAATAATAATGCTAATTTATTGCCACTGTCAGTATTTTTTAAATTTGTCACTGTCAGTATTTTTTACATGATATTAATTCCCTTTTTATTACGGTTAAGTAATGGAAGATTACACTTTTGCTGAATACGCCGATATGCTTTTAATTTATGGGGAAGTTCGATGTAATGGTAGAGCTGCTTCTCGACTATATGAAGAGCGGTTTCCTGAAAAGCGAATCCCAGCTCACACACTTTTTGAAAGGGTCAATCAACGGCTCAGGGAGACTGGCTCCGTTAAAATAAAACCCCAAGATAATGGCACGCAAAGTAACATCCGAATCCCGGATTTTGAGGAAGAAGTGCTTCAGCGATTTGAAGATAACCCATCAGTAAGTACTCGAGCAGTAGCTGATGCGATGCATGTAAATCATGTTAGGGTATGGAACGTTGTTAATGAACAGCTTCTTCGGCCCTACCACCTGCAAAAGGTGCAATTATTAGGACCCAATGATTTTATGCCCCGCGTGAATTTTTGCCAGTGGTATCTAGACCGGTGTACAGAAGAACCTCAATTTCCAAAATATGTCCTTTTTACTGACGAGGCTTTATTTACAAAAGAAGGCATTTTTAATTCTAAGAATAATCATGTGTGGAGTGAGGAAAACCCTTATGGTATTCATTTTAGGAGCTATCAACATAAGTTTTCGGTCAATATGTGGGCCGGCATTGCTGGAGAACGCTTAATTGGTCCAATTATATTGCCTCCTCGTTTAACGGGAAATATTTATTTAATTTTTTTAAGAAATGTACTGCCAGAACTATTAGATGATCTGCCCCTAAATATACGACAGAACTTATGGCTACAACACGATGGAGCGCCAGCTCATTTTTCACTTATTGTCCGCGAGTTTATAAATAAAAATTTTAGAAGGCGCTGGATTGGCCGCGGATGCCTTCTCACCTGGCCAGCGCGCTCACCACATTTGACACCCTTAGATTTTTTTCTTTGGGGGCATATGAAAAGTCTCATATATGAAACTCCAGTCGAGTCAGAAGAAGACCTGGTGGCCAGAATTTCTGCAGCTGCTGAAGTAATCCAAACCACGCCTGATATTTTTAACCACGTCAACCTTAATATGGTGCGTAGATACAATAAATGTATCGATCGTGGCGGCCGGCATTTTGAGCAATTAATATTTTAGGTTTATTTTTGTAATTCCAATCTTTAATAAAATTTGTTTACTTTTCTAAAATTGTTAATTTGTTGGTTTTTTATTAAACTTACTTAAAAATCATTTAAACATTTTATGCCTCAAGGTAATTAAAGTGACAGTTAATTAATTTGAGTACCAATTTAATAAAGTGGCTACCATACCTTTTTTTAAACATTAATTTTTTATTTACGCCAGATTTTTTTTTTAATTGTTTATTAATAATAATAGGTAATTCATTTTTGTATCTCATAACTTTCTTTTCGTCAATTTTCACAAAAACGGTGATATTTACCATTTACCCACTTTTACTAAGAGCACCTTTTTTATCTAAAAAGCATAGGAACATCATAATCTAATGCCCAAACGGGCAGAAATTAAAATCTTAAAGAAATGGGCCTAAATTTACCAAATACCCCCTGATTCTGAAGCCCCTGGAAAATATTTTTTTATTTAGTAGGTTCAAAAGAATAAACGTACTAACAATAATTTACCTCCCAAAATTGGTTGCGGTAGCTAAAGTAGTTCCGGAGCTATTAAAAAAAAACTAGTTTTTAAAGGTTATTTTCAAAGAGCTCTAGCTCCCTGAGGAAGCTTTTCCGGACCCATGTTTATATGAACTTTTGTTTTTCTTTTGACGTTTTCTATCTGCCCTAGAAGTTTGTAACATGATCAACGGAACACCCTGTATATTACTACTTTAAATTGCTAATTTCTTTCGAAATTTCATCAACATAAAGTAGGTAAGACGATGATTTAAAGCATGTGTGCTACTATTTATACAAATGATACAAGGGAGAAACTAAGACCACTGAGTTAGAACCTTGTGGAATTAGCTATATAGCAAACCAACGAGACATTTACAAATAGTCTGTCATTTTCACAATAATTTTACTGGCACAGTTTAATGTTAAAAGACTATAATTTTATGGTAATTCTTAATACCTGAATTTGTAAAGATTATACAATTTTTGATCATTGGGTACGGGATCCCTTACTAATTAAATCCGGAGTTGTTACTATTTTATCGGATATATAATAATTCACATTTACTAATCTTAGGAATCATGGAAATCTATTTGATCGTACTGCACAAGTCTGATGTGAATCTTTACAAATTTGTGACACCATATTTTTTCCAATACTTTTTAATTACTGGCTTAACAATTTAAGTATGTTTTAATGAAATAGTTTACTAAAAAAAATATTACACTTACAACACCAAAAACAAAATCATCCAGCCCCAACTGGAAGCCCATATAAACATATAAATCCCCATAAACATTCCCAAAACAAACTATACAAGTTTAAATAACGCTCATCTAATCACCACTCAACCAATAAAATGTATTTTTACAGTTGATCACGCCTTAAATCCGGGATAATTTAAGACCTATATGCACCAATGGCGTGAATCTTATACTGGTGGGAGTTCTGGATCGTCTAGTAAATTATGCGTGGGCCGGCTCTTAAGTGATTGACGTTGGGTTTATTCAAACAGATGTGAGTAGGTTTGAAGTTTAACTTTGTTAGTGTATCTCGGGACTTCGCGCGGGCTTGTGACGGTGTGTTCTGAAAATGTTTCACATTCAACAAAATCTCGACCCGAATTATTATTGTTTGGATCATTTGAGTGATTGTTTGCAAAATGTACAGAGTTCTTCGTTATTAACGCAGAGACTGTTTAGCCCATATTATCCTCATTTGTTTTTTCCTTTGCCTTTGAAGATTTCACAGCCGAGACCTGAGAAGCCGCCATATTCATATATAGCGCTAATTGCAATGGCAATATCTTCTAGTCCAAAACAAAGACTTACATTGAGCGGTATATATAGGTAAAATTATAAGTTTATTAATATTTTATAAGTATAGGACTATGAAAGTCTTATCCAGATTAAAAAACAAATTTAATGTTAACTATCAAACTTACTAGTTTCGTCTAAGAACGTTACTTATACACGAAAAAAAAAGTTTTAGAATGTATATTACAGGATAAAGAGAGAATCAAACTTTTTTTTAAATATTTGAAATTAAATTACTGAAAAACATTTGTTTTAAATAATTCCAAAAAAAAAATATTCAAATATATATATATTTCAAATTCTTATTATTTATCTGCTACGCAAAGAAATATTTAAAATGTTGTTTAAGAAAAAATTGACAAAACACTGATAAGTATATCATATTTTATATTAGAAGTAAAATTAATTAAGCCTGAAGACCTAAACCTTAATACTGCTGACTTATGTTACGACGTTCTTAGACCGCTACTACATTTAATTTATATTTATTAAAATAGACAATTTTTATAATTTAAACACTTACAAAAATAACATATTCTTGGTTACTTGCATAAAATTTAGGCCAAAAAAGTCCTTTTTGAGAAAACTCTATTTGAAAGCGTTTTGCGAAACTGGGCCGAATTACGAGTTTAATTGTGCCTGATTACGAAACAAACACTAATATAACCAATAGTTCTAATTATATGTTTAATTAATTACTTAGTATGACATAACATTTTCGTTCACAATATTCAATTATCAATTATCAAATTAATTAAGTTTTCTTACTTGGGAACTTAAATGTACACGCAGGATTTCCTACCGAAAATTTAGAGTAGGTCAAATCTTTGGGAAAAAAATAGAAGCACGTTGACAGGGTGCTAATACTACTACCTTCTAAGTCTTGAACACTTTTAACTACTTGGGTCTTTAATTTTTAATTTTCTCTAGATATGAGCTTTGTTTACAATAAAAAATATTATAGAACAATAGAGCATATTTAATTTGGTTTGATATTATTATTATTTATCTCAATGATGGGTTATAAAATAAAAGTTTTACAGGAATTAAGTAACAACGATGCAAATAGAAGAATTTAAGTTTGTAAAATTTTGACAAACACAATTCAAAAAGACGATATTTAAAAATATTTGTTACAGTTATTAGTGATTGTTTATAGAAATGGAAACGTTACTAAAACAAATAGCCGGTATTATATATATAGAGGTTTTGGAATGACAAAATCCCATACATCATATTCAAAAACCGCAAAAATTAAACATCTGGGCCGGTAATTATTAGACGTAGGTATTTTTATTCATTTAAAAAGTTAAACGAACCT
The DNA here is from genome assembly GCF_022605725.1 of Anthonomus grandis grandis. Lineage (NCBI taxonomy): Eukaryota > Metazoa > Arthropoda > Insecta > Coleoptera > Curculionidae > Anthonomus > Anthonomus grandis. The sequence goes on from NC_065546.1 coordinate 22,517,491, forward strand.
AGATAAAAATCAAAGACTCAATGAAAATATCAATTTTTAACATTACGCGATAAATGTAGAAGACTTTTCCAATTTTTACTTTGCTGAAAAATGAAGTGATCAGAGAGGTCCATTTGAAAGACCATCAAGATCTACAAATTCGTCCCCATTGGATTTTTATTTATAGGAATATTCAATATCTTCTGTTGCCTAACTGACAAAGATAATTAAATTGCTTTTTAAACTAAATCAATCAATTTATTTGATTTTTTTGCCTTTTTTAATTTAAAAAAAAAATAGATTTTTTATGCATTTCAGTAATCTTTATTAGTGCTTTAAATAAAGAAACCTTATAGTTTTTAATGAAAACCGAATTCACCTGATATCTTTTGTTTTTTATTTGTACCCTTTATTTTAAACTTTCCTTTAATAAATATAATTATATAAGGTTGTTTTCTTGTTATATTATTTTCATTTATAAATGCCGCGTCACAATCATTTTTCTAACGCTCAGATATGGGATATCGCATATGTGTATGTATGCCCAAGAAAATTTGGATGAGATAAAAAACAGTTCTAAAGAAACCAATTTTTAATCAACGTTTGTGGGAGTATTTTTAGGGATTTTATTTTTGGGGCCGTTTTAATTTTCAGCTTAATAAACAAAGTTATCAACATTTCTTAACGAATGATCTATCCATTTTTAAGGAAAATATGTCTAAGTGTAATACTTGACAATTAATATACGTCGGTATACCAGAACAATATCTACTGCAAGTTAGAAATTACTTAGATCATGTTTAGTCTCATAAATTGATTGGCTGAAGTATAGTATTTTCGTACCCTGCACATTGTGCACATATTCCCAATCTTAACCCATTAATATTAAAAATCACTTAAAATGAGAAAAAAATTCGTTCAGGAATGGTAAGAAGAGATTATTGAAAAAGTCAATATTACGAGGACCTTGCTAAGTCAAATTAAGCTAAATACTTTATTTTGATCACAACGGTTTCATTTATAATTTACAATCAGAAAATAATAATAAATGAGACGTAAACACCTGTTGCTGATGACACCATAATCCCCTGCTCAGCGGATATCCTGAGGTACTGTAGATCTCGGCATACGAGGGGGCCGAGGAATAGTTTTCTACAAATCGGCTAGCGTGTAAGAAATGCATGACTACCATTCAAGGCGGAAGCATAGAATAGATGTCAGAGTAGCTCTGGGCGATTTGCTTTTTCCCATAAATTACCATACGAATTAAAGATTTTTTCAATATTCATTAAATGAGACAATATTTGAAAATTTTTAAATAAAACCGATTTTTATTTTATTCATGGATTTATTCGTTCCATGTTTTACTTAGTATACGATTTGTGATTGATTTATTTATTTAATGAGATTTGCTGTTGCACAATACTGTCTTTTGAAGGTCAAAATATTTTATACAAACAAATTTATTTCTATATTAATTTTGTTAAGGTTAATGCTAACACGCATACAATAGAGTAAGGGCAAATTTTGGTGGTAATTTGAGTTTTCCAATGGAATAAAAAATAATACTCTTGACCATGGTCTAGATGAAAAAATATTGCATTTAAGCCATTACTAGCAGTTCAGAAAATCATATTATTTGGACATTAATTTACCAATTTGATTAAAAAATAGGTATGTAGATTGTCGCATTGAAACAAGGGAATATGAAACTTTCAATTTTTCTACGAAAAAAGTAACGATGTCTATTAAGCTAACAGTTTGGAATCTAGAGAAATTTAAAAAGAAGTTTCTATTTTTTTGATGAAATATCTTAACTAACAGTGACAAGTTTTCTTCGAAAGTGTTTTTTGAAAACATAGAGAATGATAATCACAATGTTCCTAAGTACTAGATAATGGACCCATTTTGAAGCACACAACTTTTCAGATGTGTATTATGTTTAGTTCAAAATGCTTTAAAAACGAGATTTATTTTTTACCTCCTAAACTCAACTCAAAATCTAAGCAGTTACATTAAATAGATCTTTAGAATAAGCATTTATTGTCTACTCAGCACAAGTCTAAAACAACTCAAAAATGCAGCTTAAATACAACAGCTTAGAAGAAGAGTTAAGTGATTCATTTGTTTTTTTTTAATTTTTAGGTTTATCATGGACAATTTTCCATATTACAGAGAAAACAAGCAAGGCTGGCAAAACTCCATACGTCACAACCTAAGTTTAAATGATTGCTTCGTAAAAGTACCTAGAGAAAAAATACATGGAGGTGGAGAAACTGGTGGTAAAGGTTAGTTATCAAATTTTACAACGTTCAGATATAATCCTAAAAACTCCTTTATATATAGGATCTTACTGGATGTTAGACCCAAAAGCCTCAAACATGTTTGAAAAAGGAAACTATAGAAGGCGAAAAACTAGACGCCAAAGGCTAGGGGAATGTCATGCATCAATATTTCAAGTAAGCAACTATAATGAGGTTAATAGTAGCCTAAGCAAAATAATTTCCACTGACTCACTTTAAGGCACGTGCAAACAATTAAAATAAAGAAAATATTTATATTTAATTATTGACGGAACCATTAATAAGGCTTTAAAATGTGTTATCCTTGAATAATTTTTAAAGCCCATAAAATTGCAACAAGCTGTTAGACAGGAATCAGGAAGGACCGAACAAAAGGTAGAAAACAGAAGTAAAAAAAAACAGCACCGCTCATTTTATAGTCAGCGTCTATTGTTCCCGTTTCAACTTTCATGCAAACAAAAACGTCGGGTTGTTAAAAATAATTTAACAACTTTCCAGAGAAACTTTTTTTACGCGTCAAGCACAAATTTACTGTTCCTGTTAAAACTTCATTCCTGAACAAAAAGTTTTTATTTGTGTTTTTAGTTTTTTAATTAGGCGAATATACACGCGGGTTTACGCTATTTTTAACACAAATCGTATAATTTTTTTTGAGCTTTTTTGTTGAAAATACAGTAAAGTTATTTCGAGGTTCAGTTTGGTAAATATGAATTGCTTACTTAAATATCTAGGAAAAAAAGCTTTGCAAGTTGAAATATATGAGATTGCATCGATGAGAAAACGCGCTAAAGCTTTAAGTTTGCTGCAACGTTTTTTATTTGTAGTTTTATTTTGTAAATTAGGAAAATGATTTAACTGATTCGTTCTAAATATTTTAAATCAATATTAAGATTGGGAGATGATTTTAAAATTGACTCATTGTACTCTAAGAGCGTTTTTTTTTCGAACACACCCCTGAATTTTAAATGAATTTGTTCCAACTTGCGCGTCCTCACTGTATAATAATGTATTTATTATACCTGATGAGGCTACAATACAAAATACTCTAGCGTTTTTTCATTCACCTTATTATAAATTAAAATTCTCGACTTACGAAAATAATGAACTGATTTATTTACTTACTACAATTTATGCCGATTTTAAAATTTGAGCCAAAATTTTGACTTCAACTGTCCTCCTAACGACGACGGCTCCTTATATACCAGCCAGACCATGGTTCCGGAATATTCGCAAAACTTCCACGCGTCTTTAGAGGTGCCTTGCAGTGTTTGCGCTTATGATTGTTCCAGAATGGCGAATGACAGCTAATATTTGCGAGGTTGATAATATCGTTACACTGCCCTCTCTCTAAGCTTCTTTCAATAAAAGCACACCAGAATTTGGACGGCTGTAAACCTAAAGACGACCTTTAACATACTGCCAGTCATCCTCCAGTCGAAGTTATCGAGTCCGCATGCGGGTTTAGGATTTACTAGGTTTCTCAAATCTTCGGCAAAGACTCCTCATTTAAAAAACAGCGCCCTAAATGTCCTTATAGGTTGCTTTCTCAGGTGACGTTTTTTTGGTAGCTAGACAGAAAACTTTTTTACCTATGAAGAGACTCATCCGTTATCTGAAGTGGTTCCCTGACTCTAGCATTAAACCGATGCATCTCTTAAATATTTCCTAGTTTTATGCGGAAAATCTTTGCTACTCCTCTAGACATTGGTAAATTCGCATCAAAGCCTTCTGCTGTCTCTGCGGCCCAATACTTGCCGCACATACATCGAATTTCCTGGACCTCTTACGTCTATCTCACCATTAACCTAGTAGAATCTTTCCCTTATCGAACCAAACGTGTAATATCACCTATAGTCTCTTGCAAAAACTCTCCTGATTTCTTACACCGACTTTTTAACTGCATGTGGTAACAAAATCCAGATGTGACTGATCTCCAAATGCCTTACCATATAATCGTAGACCTCTTGCTCTCCGGAACACATTCTTTACAGGATAACAGCAGTATCTCCTTTTAGAGATAACGTAAGGGTGACCAACTAATTGCTTTTGGAGCTGCTTCAAACGGATGCTGATAAATATTCCATGATGTAATCCTATCAAATTTAGACGGCTTAAGGCGCATCAGCTTAACAGATTCCGTATTGGTACAAACATCGTTTTTGAGGTCCACTGCTGAAGGAATTCGAGCTAATTTTGACATAACTATTGGCAACCCCTCTAACCAATCAGATTTGAAAGAAGGCGTGGTCAAATCCGGCACCAAATTTGAATATAGCGCGGGAAATTCGAATTCTAAGAAGAGCATAATTTAAGAAAACTACTAAAATTACAACCTGCGGGTCCTTCACTCAATTAAAACAGATTGTCATCAACACCTGTTCTTTCACATTTTCTTCTTATATTTCTTATTTTACAAAAAAATTAAAAAGAATTTGTACAAAAAGAAACAAATTTCCCATACACAAATCTATTATAATCAAGAGAACGCCAGCTGACTGTACAATTTAATGTAGTTTTCTAAATTGGGCAAATATGTATGTATAGAAGATAACCTGCAAATTTAACTTTTGAAACCAAAAGTACTAAAATAACCTTCGTACTATTAAACAACCTTTTCTACTTCAAAAAATTTCCCCAGGTAATATTGATACACATATGTCATATACAAAAAAATAAATTCTTCAGTAATGTCTGTTTGAAATACAGCTATAAAAATAAAACACAACTGTATGATTTCTATTAAATAATATATTCACAAGAATATATTATTTAATCATGGAAAATAAAAATACAAGATTTTAATTGTTCTAATACACTATATAATTAACACTGTTAATTTATAATACATATTATTCCTGTTGCGGATTTTTCGAAATACGAGCTAAAACCTCTTCTTCATCATCGACATTGATATTTTTTGGAGCACCAATTAAGGTTTTAGGACGAAAACACCCTGTTTCGCATAGGCGGGTATAAATAGTTCTGAACAATTTGTGATTAGGTTATTTACAATTTGTGTATAATTGTAAATACCAGCAGGTGCAGCCAGAAGCACCAAGTCCACAATAATTTGACTAAGCAAAAACACAAAACATATCACGCATTTCATTGTTAAAATATTCATTATAACGTGGCATTTTCTTATTTTAGCATTTTGACTACAAATAATACACTCTTACTTAGTGACAGTAAAATTGTTTACAAAATTGAATTGAATTTTTTTACATAAAAAACTGATAAGTGCCTACACAAGCCTACTTGAAAAAAAAGTCAATATAATAACGGTGGCTTAGGATTTTTTACGCTGAATGTTTAAAATGCAAATAACTTAAAAACCGATAGAGAATTTCATGTAAATAAACAAGAGTACCTTTTTTATTTAAAACTGAACTGCCTTTAAGATTTTCTAGTCGTTTTGGCCATAACTGATTAGGCAAAAAAGATATGTTGTAATTTACCTAAGTAATAGGGTGTAACTAACGCCCTGGATAAATAATGCTAAATTCACTATAAAATTCGTAATTTTCATGTCAAAATACATAAATCGCCAATTTTCAAGACGATACTGCTTAAATTACAAAATTATTAAAAAATTTCAAATTAAAATTCCAACTTTAAATACCCTGTATCCCGTAAACCTGCAAGATATGTTAAGCTCAATCGCCATATTTTGGTATGTAGTATCTCAAAAGAGATTGCCCATTCTTAATGAATGACACTGTATAAAAACTATAGTATTGATCTAACTGACATAAAGTCTACATAAAATAATAATAATATTGTTTATTTCCTCCTTTTAAAAAAATTCAAAGACTTAAAATATTTTACATCAATATATATAAATCTTATAACAAAATATATAAAATAAAAGCTGGCAAGTTGTAGATAAAATAATAAAAAACAAAACAAATAATAAAAAAACAGTAAAAGAAACTATACATCTGGAAATGGAATGTGTAATGTTCAACTAGTTGATACACAACATTATATTTTATAGTAATAAATTGACCATTAAGAACAACATGATATAGAGTTGGCTTGTTTTCAGTGTACTTAATAGTTAATTCTTTTATAGTGGCTATATTAGTTACTACCTTGATTACAAATAGTTGCACAGACAAGATTTTTTTACAACCTCCGCCTAAACTGTATGTTGTGTAAAAAATAGGACACTGGCATTTTATAATTTTTTTAAAGACCTTGAATCATGAATACAAGCATAAGTTTGGTTGGAGTTTTTACTCCAAGAACATAAGTCTTTAAACCCTGAAATTCCTTGACTGGATTTTCCATAGCAATTGAGAGCTAATAAATTCTTTAGTTACTTCATTAAGATTTACTTCTATAAAGTGAAACTTTTCATCATTATGAAGAGATATTAAAGAAACAATATATACTCATTTTTCATGTAACCTCAAAGTAACCTCAATTTAGATAACTTGCTCATGGTGGATTTATGGACATTATATATTGCTTTTTTATAATAACAATTTCCTGTTCAGGAGTTAAGCTATCTTTTGAAACACCAACATTAGTAACTTAGAACATTGAAAGGCCTTTGAATGTTCTAAGATTAGTAAGAATGCCTTTTCTATTCTCTAAGAGAATTATTTATCAATAAAATTGTTGAAATATTGGAGCAAACCGTGACAGTATTGATGGAGAACTAAGGAATATTTGATGGTAAATTAATACGTATATATGTGTAGAAGACTTGCCCTATTCCCAATTCTACACAAAATATAACTTAAAACTAGAAATTACGGTAAATAGACAGTCAATAATTTCTACAAATTTTCCTTGACCCACAAGGCGACACGTTTCCCAAAATAAAAATAAAAAAAAGTCAACGTCAAACTGTCATTAACATCACTACTGTCCAATTTTCCTAATCTTAAGTCACCCTAAGATGGCCACCGTCCGAAACTCTGTTTTGGCGAATCAAGTTTCATGGGACTAGGGCAGCTAATCGTGTGTGAGTGTTGAGGTCCAATGTTGCTATTCTGTTTTGAACAAAATTGTTTAAGGTTATGTCAATGTAAACAGTTAAATTTTTTGAATCGTAAGAAAATGGAAAACAATTGCTAGCGACCCCAGCTTTGCGATTCAAGTAAAAGTCGCAAATAAAGAAAATAAAATGCTATGTTGTTAAATTTACGACAAAAATGAGTTTAAATGACTTTGAAAAACATAGTTAAGCGTATATTCACCTAGTGAATTTTGTAAGCCGTTTTAAGAAAAAATACCGAAAGATATGGAGAAGCTGAAAAGGTCTATTTAATTCATATCGATTAAACTGTTTAGAGATGCAAATTTCATATTAAAAGTAAGATAAGCTTTGGAACAAATAACAAATAGCGAAGAACAAAAAGAACGACAAAACAATACAAACTTCATTATTATGGTAAAAAATAATAACTACCAAATATACACTACCAAGTAGAGAGAACACAAAAACAATAAATGTGTTCAAGACAATCAAGGATTAATTTAGACACAAAACAGAAAAAGTAATAGTGTAGTAAAATCAAAGTGAGAATTGCAAAACAAACAGTGCAGTTATTTAAAAATATTAAGGACATAAGAGGAGTTAAAGTGATTGACTGTGGACTAAGTGAAAAGGATGGAAATATATTTTTAGTGATGATTTTAGTAGGGACAGGCAGAAACTTGTTAAAATTTACGTGACTTTAAATAGGAATATAATGTAACGAAGTTACAAGATTTTGTCTTTATTTTGTAGTAATAAGGGTTAGCCCAGGCAGTAATTTATAAAAAGGAACATAGATAGTTTTGCCCCGTTAACATTTAACCTCTAAATTTATAATTTATATAACAAAAAGGTGCATTTTAAGCTTTACTTGTGAGTCATTATGAGCTTGTAATGGTAAACATGCATAAAGAGACAAACTTAAAGAGGTTTCTAGCCTGAGAGTACCATAGAAAAATTCAATTTCTTATAGGTTATACCTAGTTCTCCGTTAACTGTTATAGTCCCTGGCCTTGATTGTTTCCAGTCCTGGTTGTTCTTAGGATAGTAAAGAACCACAAATACCTAAAACTGAGAAGTATTTTATCATGCTTCGTTTTCCATTTGTCTCGCCTAGAAATACACGGTTTTGAGAGTTGAAACTAAGTTTGTTTACCATATAAGGTCATAGCTTATAAATCCGTACCGTTTTCACGACGGAAAACTATTTCCATTAAGTTTTCCCAATTGCATTTTTATCCAACGATTGATTCCGAAAATGTTCGTGAGTCGCCGGCATCCAAATTCGTGCCGTGGGTATAAAAAGGCTCCAGGTCCACCAAGCTGACACATTCGTCTCAGTAAGGTTATACTATACCTTTTGAGCAAAGTACCAGTGATTATTTCAATACCGTTAAAGTTTTTATACCGTTATATTATACCGTTATATTTACGTTAAACTTTGTCTTGACGTTGACAGTATGAATTGGGTTAGAGCCATATTTTAGCGAGAGGCTATAAGCGTCTTTAAGACATCTCATTCGAGCGATCAATCGTATAAGGTTCCGATTTTTTCGTACTCTCCCCAGACCGCTAATAAACTCAATATGTCTAAGTCAAAGGAAAGCTATACCAACAATAATAAACAATCAAGTTATATTTCTTAGGATACATTTTAATTTATTTAATATTAATGTATCATCCAAACCAAATAAAAATGCAGAAAAGAATAAATTATCAAAAGAGCGAATAGATTTGCAAAAAATACAGTGAAGAACGTAAACGTGAGGTTCCACGGATATTTTTTAAAATTGATTTTTGATTAATTTATGTTTATTTCTGTGGAAAAAATATGAGTGAGGTTATGTTTACGCCAGTAACTTTTTTGTTTATTGTATTTCCTGTTGGGCAAATATCCTTTATAAACGTTTTCAGGGCAAAATTAATTTGTATTTTGTTTCGAACTAGATCTGATTCTAAAAATGTATGAGATCGGATTTAGACTCAAAACGTTTTGAAAACTTATACAACTGGTGTTTTCATGGTTTAGGTCAGTCTTCAAAACGAATGCAATACCGATGAAAGGTATAGCTAATATTGAGACTCTGGCGTGGGACTCTGTAAATTTTCTCTATTTAGAGAAGGAAGCGAATAAGGAAGCGAAGAGACAAAGATCGCTTAATGCCTTGGCACTCTATAAACATTTCCTTATAAACTTCGTTGTTGCTCGGGCATAGAGAATTCGATAATAATCTATTCTAAAAACATCAGACAATTGAGCATAGTCCAGCTGTGAATACAAGAAGAAGAAAATGACATTGACAATATTGACATTTTGAGTTTTATTTTAATTTTAAACCAATCCAGCACAGCCCATTGCGCTGGATTGGTTTTAGTTTTAGGTGCTCTACTTTGATTCTCCATATCTGTAACAACAATAATGAGTTGATTATTTATTAAAAATGGCATTAAAAACTAGTCTGGAACAATTTAAGTTTATTCCAAACATAGTTTCTTCTAAAGAAGCTAAGATATTCAAAGGCATATAATAGGTATTATAGGAAGTTAACAGAAATAATATTATGATATATACCCACTTTTTATCTATAATAATTTGCAATTGCAAGGTGTAATTTTACATAGGATATTATTTACTTGAGGGAATGGATGAGTACTTACCTAGTAAAATAATTTGATTTCTCCTTTTCCTTTTACCCTAAATCACAGAATACAAATATAAATAAAAAACGAGAAACTGAAAATAAATCATGACATAACACTTAAAAAAATCAGGTAGTGACTCCCGTCCATCGCACGTTAAATTTTTTCTCCCTCCTAATAAAATTTCCCAGTTCACGGCGTACGGACAAATAATTAAGCCAATAGCGTTGATTGAGAATATGGGAAGATGCGCAACCTTACGGGCAAAATCGTGCCACTAAAAGCGGCTGGCGGATAGATGGCGCAACAAGAAGCGCGCCCCGGTCTCGTTTAAAAATCTCGTGTATCATTTCATTGTTTGGAGATCGGACGAACAGGCTTAGGAGTTTTCGCACACACCTAGATTATTAAATTTGAATTTCCTTTATTATTTTTTAATACTTTTAATTGAGCAGATTTATTTTGCTTGTTTTTAAATAAAACTTGTTAATAGGTCGTCACTTAAAATGAATATTTGCGTTTATCGTGGATGCAGTAACGTGAAGAAAAGGACAAACAATATTATAAGTTTTTTTAAGTTCCCTTTAAAAAAGCCAGAAATAGTCGCTGAGTGGATAAATAGTTGTGGAAACCAGGAAATATATGTTATGGATGAGGTTTTACTAAAAAATAGACTTATGTATTATAAAAAACATTTTAATAAAGACTATATTTATATAAGTGGCAGACGAACAATGCTGCATAAGGCGGCTGTTCCCAAATTTTGGAAAGGTAAGTAATCTTTAATAAGAGGATATTTAAACCTTCAGTTATTTTCTGTGTGACACTAACTTTCTTATTTTATATGGGACACCTGGTAGGATAGTACGTATTTCAATAGAAAATCATATTCACAAAACAATGATACCCCATTTGCTACTTCTTTGTATTATAATCATAGAATTTTTTTTATTTTTTTATTTTAAATAGGGTGCCATGAATGAGATAAAGACTTAATTTTCAATTAAGTAATCACGCAAAAATAGTTTTCACTGTATTTTATTACTTAAATCTGTTATGAGTTACTTATTTTATTGGGTATTACGTCACTTATAGCAAAAATCAATTTAGAAAATACTATCTCACACGCTCAAAAATTCAAAAAAAGAAAATAGACTTATTCACATATTTAAAAGAAATATGAACGTAAATCTTTAATATCTTTCGTTATACTTAATTTAATTTAAGTTCAATAAGTTTTAAAGACAATAATTTACTTAAGGTATAATAGATTTTTTTTATATACCTAGGAGCTCAGGTTTAATCTATTAATCTCTGAATTCGTTTTTTTTTCAATATCCTACCTGACTTTGTTATGAATATTAAAATTAAAAACGATAAAAAGAACGAGAAGATCTAATTTTTAAATAAAAATACCTAATTTGAACCAACGTTTCTGTAGTTATATCTACTACCGTTATCAAGGTAAATAAAGTTAAATTAAATTAAATTAAACGTATGAACCTACCTATCTTTTAAATTTCTCGTTAATACTTCCTTTACAACTCCTCCCTTTAAAATACTTTTAATAATTACTTACTTTCACGGTTGATTAATAGCTTGACAAACTGTTTTGAAAGATAACAAAAAGTTCAAAGGTTATCTACTTCTTTTAAAATTAAAGGGGTGTGATCTTAATGTAATTTAATAATAAAAAATATATGAATATCATATATTTTAAATTATTAATTAATTTTGAGAATGCCCTGTTCTACCTCTGTTTTTAACAAAGGAATCCATGTATTATTAAAATCAACCGAACAAGTAAATTATAGCTAAGCATTTATCTTTATTTAACATTATAAATGTACTTTCCTTTAGTTTACGTAATTTTGAAATTGGTTCCTTTGCTGAAATTGAGGCAGGATTCCAGTTTATTCTATGGTTATTGTCGAATGCATGTTGTGTAATTTTGGATTTTTGAAAATAATTGTTTTCTAATCGAATAATTCAAATAAAACCGTTTTAAAGTTTGACAAGGTATTCTAATGTAATGTTTTTGGATATTTCGCAAAAGTTTATTAATTTTATAGTCTTTAAGTAATAACTAGTCAGAATTCACCAAGAAAATTTCGATAAATTATTACTTTTATTTCAACAAGCAAAATTTAATTTGTGTTTATTTTTGCCGTGAGTTGTATATTGAATGTTTTTAATTAACATCTTCTGAATATTTTAATATTGAAGGTTATAATGCATACTATAATGGAGAGGATTTAATAGTAATGATTCGCTGATAATGTTTTTTGATGACAAATTGCAAAATAATATAGAAATCTTTACAGAGGATACAGATAATGACTTGAAGGGCGTAAATAGCAGTACAGTAAATGAATATCTCAGTCCCATATCAAATTGTGGTTTTCTGCTCTATATTAAAGTAAAAACTAGATATGACTCAGACTCCTGCTTACATCCATTTTTTATCAACACCAGCACAACAATAAAACAAATAACTTGCTATATATTATTTGTGTCATAGATCACTATCCAATTATGGTTGGAATTTAATTAAAAAATTAATGACTTGGAATTATTAACATTAAACTTCACAAACTATGACTGGAGGTTACAGAAATTCAGGACTCTGAAGACGCTACCATTATTTTTGTTAAAAAACTTCAAAAATTATGAAGCCATCTGAGAGAATAGAAATGTTTAAAAACACTAAAAAGAGAGCGAAGGAATGGATAACAAGAGGACTGATTGCCTCAATTAAACACGTACAGGGATAGACTGCAGAAAAATCTACAAAAACATTACGATCATAAATTACAAACACCTACAAAGCTTATAGAAATTATTTAAATAAACTAATAAATATAACAAAGTATAAATTTTACAAAAACAAAATAGAAATGGAAACAAGAATGATATGAAAAAAGTATATAAAATCATAAATAAGATAACCGGTGGAGCCGAAAAAGAAAAACAAAGTTGATGATGGTTCTTTAAAGACAGAACGTCGTATTTTAAATTTAATGGTTTCATCCTATAGGCAAGAAAAAGTGGTAACAATAGTTTATTCATTTAATAAATACTTTTGTTATATATTTTTTAATAACGCCAGAAAAAAATTAAAGTGATTTTCCAAAATTTCAGTTTTTTGCAAAATTTAGGAAGTATTTGGATTTTATTATAAAAGGAAACTATATTGCTCAACTTTCCTCTAATTATACCACCTCTATTGACATCCTGTATAACCGTGATGCAGGATCTTTAAACAAAATGTTTGTTTTTTTTTGTTGTTACTAGTTATCTTTTTATAGTCTTAAGTATAGTTGTAACAAATGGTAATTGAAAATTTGCCTATGTCGCTTAAAACTTAATATATGGCCTATTTTCTATTTCTATTAACATCCTCACTCAAAACCCCTTACTTTACAGATCTCACTATGCTGCACAATTTTTCAGATATTGAATCACATGACAAAATGGGTTATTTTTTAGAAAAAATTATTGATCAAGAAGTTATATTACCTTAGGTATTAAGTCTTATGAATTATTTTAATTATTCTTTATAATATTTACATGAAACCTGCTTATATCTTAAAATTTGTTCCACATATTTTTTGAATATTAGTTTTTAGTTAATTAAGTGCAACAGGCTTTTTATTTAAAAACTTGATCCTCTTGAACACAAAATGGAGAAAACATAATATTTGTTGTTGGAATTATAACTTGTATTAAACTTTGTTGATAATTTTGTAAAAATAGCTTTTTATATACCTATATATTTTTGTATTAATTTTTGTCTCAAAATTTTATTTAAGTAATTATTTGTTTATAAAATTTAACTTTTAAGAAATTTCAATGTCTCCACCCTTAAGTAGATCACTCATCACTTGACCACCTAAATGACACCACTGTGTTGTATGTTAAAAAAAGTATTAAAAACATAATTGGCGGCATCATCCCATGTCTTAAAAAAATATCAAACACGGCCGCGTAACCGGAGATTCCAGCGTCGTTGAAAACCCTGACTCAAAGAGGTCAAAAGCCAAGTCCACGCAGCTAAAATAAATCGTTCCTATACTCTATTTCAGAAGTGTGTAGAGCAATAAAACCTCGTTAGGTATGCAAAAGTGGAACCTGGTGATCCACCAATATTTTATGCCACTACCTTAGTTGGGTATTAGTTTCAATGTAAAATTCTTTCTTTTCGTTGATTGCAGGTAGTGCCACCCGGTTTTGGGTCAATTTATGAGTTTTGCCCATTGTTACCCACTGATAAACATTGAAAACGGTTCGCCAAAGGCGTGCAACTGGGACTTGTTTTTTACCTTATAATTAATGTACTTAAATGCTATTTTATTTTAGAAAGTTACTTTTGTTTAAATGGAATAATATATTTTTTTCACAAATTTATTGAACATAATAGGTAGAGTAAAACAGTTGAAAATGTAACTTTTGGATCTGGCACTTTTTGAACAGTGTATAACAATTTTAAATTATAATAGATTGTAGTCTTCTTCGTCATCTGACGAACTGTCATCACCTCTTGACATTATAATTAAAGGATCGACTGTCTGATCGATGAGGTTGTCAAGATCCCACATTTTGTCCTCTTGCTTAATTACATGCTAGACTGCTTTTCGCCAATTCTCTGGTGTCGCTTCCGTAATGGCTTGATCAAACAGTAGCTTAACATCTTTCATTTTAAAAGTCGTGTTTTGTCTTGCTACAAATCCTTTTACCTGCGCCCATATCAGTTCTATAGGATTTAGTTCGCAATGATATGGCGGTAAGCGCAGTACAGTTATATTATATTTTTCGGCTATATCTTCCACGGCGTATTTCATGAAACGAGTTTTGTGTAAGTTTGCTATTGCCAGCAGTTCTTTTTTTATCAAATTTGCTTCAAACGCAATACCTTTTGCAGTCAGCCAATCGATGATAGCTTGCGTTATCCATAACCACCACCGAATTAGCCGGAAGAAATTTTATCATTTCACCAAAATAGTCCTCGAAAACGTCTGAGTTCATGTCTTCATGGTAATCTCCTGTGCGAGTCGACTCAAAGGTTAGCAGACCTTCTTTTAAAAATCCCTCTTCGCTTCCAATATGTGTGATTATAAGTCTTTTTCCTTTTCCCGAAGGTACTTTAATACCCGTAGACAGGCCTTCTATGAAACCTTGGCGAGCACTGGTTATATGTTTGTCTTGCCACATTTTTTGGACTATATAACCTTCGTTAATCCACGTCTCATCAAGATAAAAAACTTTCTTTTGCTCCCTGCGGTACTGCTTGATACTTCTCAAGTATTGTCGTCTCCAACAAACAATTTCGTCGCTCTCCAGTAAAAGTGCTTTGCGGTTATGCTTTTCCCAGGCAAAATCCATATTTTTTAAAGTTTTCCATAAAAGTTTTCTACTTATCAACGGAATACTGTCATCTCGGCCGAGCTCCATTAAAATTTTGTCTAGGGTGGGTATTTCCTTTTTAAAATAAAAAGAGTGAACTTTTCTTCGAATTATACATTTAGCATTTTCATCAAGGACTTTTGTAGGTCGTCCTGGCTTTTGCTTGGGAGATTCCACTTGACCTGCTACTTTTCTTTCTCGCAACAATTTGAAAATGGTGGACTTTCCAATTCCACTCATTCGAGAACATTTTCAACAATTTCTTGCACAGTAAAACTAGGGTAATCGTGTTTTATGCAATCATGTACATTTAAAATAATAACTTTTTCACTCAGCGATAGTGGAGAATTTTTAGTACATCTTTTCGTTGGACTGAATACCTCCATTTTTTAAATATTGGGATAATAATATTGTGATTACACTACAGCGTAGCAGTGACTACTAACGTTTAAAATATGATTTAAAAGTATTTATAGTCTGTATATATTACCTGACTCCATTTTTGCATGTTACAAAGCGTTAAAAGATACCTATACAAAAGGATTAAAAGTATTTATTTACTATTTAATCTCTTTCAAAATAAAGGCATTTAATCCGTGAAAATTAAATTCATAAATATTATAAGTACCTGCGCCTATGAACTACCACGAAATGTAGCCAAACAGAACGGAATTCCTCAGTTTATTGCTCTATACACTTCTGAAATAGAGTATAGATTTGACGCTTCGCGGCATCACCACACGGTGCACAAAACTTAACGGCAATCCGATAGTCGACCGGGTACAGTTTTTAACACAGGATTGCGTATCTTCCCAAATATTTAATCAACGCCAATAGTTTATTCTTTCCCACAATACACGCTAAAAAAGAAAGAAAATAATATCTTTACAATAGAAAGGTCCTTTTCGTTGTCGTAAGAAAGCGAGGTCGTCTATATTCGTTCTGTAACGAAAAAGCCCGAACAACGACAGAGTATGAAATCCACCCTAGAGATAGAGAATAAAGAGTTTATCTATCGCTATTTGCGTTACAGAGTCCCACCTCTGATAGCTGTTAGACATGACGTCATTCGAGCGCAACCATATGATGACGTAACATTTAAGATATCGTAAGGCAATCGAGTAAGGCGGTTACTCGCTAAAATATGGCTTAGATAAGAGCCACCTGCTGAGGTGGGACTCTGTAACGCAAATAGCGATAGATAAACTCTTTATTCTCTATCTCTACGGTATTGTTGATATAGACATTTTGCTCAATGAACTAAATAAAATGGGATTACGCGGAATTGCTCACAAATGCTAAAGTATCCTTCTCAAAAAATCGAAAACATTACATACAAATATATGAATCAAAAAGTGCCGAAAAAACTAGGTGTTGGTGTTGCCTAGGGTTCAGTGCTTGGACCTTTAAAATACTTACTTTTAATTCAAAGTCTAAAAGATTTCGGTCTTACAGCAAGGTACTTTATATTTACTGATGATACGATCTTGGTTTTAATTTTATAAATCATTTTGCAATTTTTACGTCCAAAAGGTATACCTGTTAAAAATTGATGTGAGCAACGGTTTTCAAGATATTTGGATTTAAAAAAATTGACGACGCATCTGATTTTATTAGAGCAAAATAAAATAAAATAAAAATGAAACGAAATTTTTTACTAAACATTATGTATTTTAATTTCCAATAAAATTATTTTTGTTTCAATAGAATCTTACTGCTTTATGATCTAAGTCAGCGTTAGTCAAAGTGTGCTCCGCGGAGGCCCGGTGCTCCGCCAGCAGTCGTAATAAATGAACGCATGTATTAAAGTGGACCCTATAAAAACAGAGTTACCTAAGATAAAAATAAACAACCAAAACGAAACGCCTACTTATAGGTGTTACTAGTACATATACGAAAATTTAATATATGTATTATTAAGTAAATGCTCGACCTATTACATCGAAATGTTACAGCGTTACTCGTACGCCACCATTCGCTCCCGGACTATAAGTAATCGAATGACCTCGATTCGTCGCGCTGTTTCTCGTGCTCGTGCATCGACTTCGGAGAAAATCGTCTGGCTCTCCGAAGTTTCTGAGGAATTCGAGATGATTCGATAGTTGCTGGTATAATATAAAGGAGGATTGTTTAGCGCGGAGAATTTATTAATCAAGCAACGTACCGCAAAATTTACTCACACCGCGCTCAGTATTTTATATTCGCTTGTCTTGTTATTGTTTGTAGTGGTTGTAAAATCTTGTTCAAGTTCAAGTAGTAAAACATCTAATGACACACTGAAGGTGAAAAAACGAAAGTATAACGAATCATATATTAATCTCGGATTTGTTGATTCTAGTGGCTCACCTCTTTGTATGTTGTGCAGCAAACTCCTTCCTAATAGTTCGATGGTACCTGCTAAGATGCGCCGACATTTAGGAACTGTACATCCCGACTTCAAAAACAAAAGTAAAGATTTTTTTCTACGTAAAAAAGAACAATTATTAAGAAGCCAAAAAACTATGACGTATGCGCCTCAGACTGTGAATGAAAAGGCCACGGAGGCATCGTATTTAGTTAGTTACCGCATTGCCTAAGCAGGAGAAGCGCACACTATCGCTGAAAAGCTAATAAAACCACGCGTGATAAACATAACAAAATGTATGCTCGACGAAAAATCTGTAAAGCATCTTTCTACAGTGCCACTTTCGAATGATATCGCAGCAAACATAAAACAAGAACTGGTTTTACGGCTTCAAAATAACAAATTCATCTTGCAAATGGATAAGTCGACTGATGTTGCTGGACTAGCCATCTTACTAGTAATTGTGCGATATCCATATAAACATTCACTCGAAGAAGACTTGCTTATGTGCTCATCGCTGCCTACTAACACAACCGGAAAGAAATTTTTAACACGATTAACATATTTTTTGAAGAAAACCAACTCGATTGGAATGATTGCATTGATACTTGTACCGATGGAGCCAAGGCAATGACAGGTAGAACAGCAGGAGCAATATCACGAATAAAAATGAAAGCGCCAAATTGTAGTTCCAGCCTCTGCATCTTGCATAGACAATCACTTGCGGTTAAAAAAATGCCACCAAATCTAAAATTGGTTCTTGATGAGTCAGTAAAAATAATTAATTTTGTCAAGTCACGTCCACTACAATCCCGATTATTCTCAATATTATGTAAGGAACATGGTAGCGATCATAAAACACTATTGCTCCATACTGAAGTGAGATGGTTGTTTCGGGGTAAAACTTTGACAAGGCTTTTTGAACTAAGAACAGAATTAAAAGCTTTTCTTACAGATGTTCCTTTTATTCAAAAAAACCATTTGTCTGATAAAAGCTGGTTATATAGACTAGCATTTTTAGCAGACATGTTTGGAAAACTTAACGAATTAAACCTGTCACTACAAGAAAAACAGACAACAGTTTTCAATGCTAACAACAAAATAACTGCCTTTAAAAGAAAATTAGATTTTTGGATTACTTGTTTTGGTAAGAGAGAAATCGAAAGCTTTTCATTGCTAAGTGAGTTCCTTAGTCACCATAGTCTTAGTGAAGGGACTTTTGAATCTTGCTTTTCTAAAAAACAGAATACAAAACTGAAATAAACTCATGGATTCAAAACCCTTTTTCGTCTAAATTGCAGAAGCCTGAAAATATGTCAAATTAGATCTATCAATCATTTCTAGAAACGAATTGGAATACAAGCATGGAATCATTGTTCAAAACAATTTCACTAAATAAATTTTGGTGCAGGGTTCGTGATGAGTATCCACAACTTGCCACAGAAGCTTTGAATTTTCTTCTGCCGTTCCCAACAACGTATTTGTATGAAACGGGATTTTCAGCATATACAGCTATAAAAACAAAATACCGCAATAGACTGGATGCCGAACCAGACATGAGAATTTAACTTTCTTCTATCAAGCCTGACATTACCCAGTTCATGAGGAATAAAAAACAATTATATGCATCGCATTAAATGAACTTAGTGTTGTCATTTGCTTACTAACTCACTACTGATTGTATCTATCTTTTTTTGTATGATTAGTAATAAACAATTCACATATAACTGCTTTTGCTTTTAGTTTAGAGTTTAGGGTTCCGTTAAAAATTTAGTTTTTTAAAAGAGTTCCCTCACGAAAAAAGTTTAAGTAACACTGATCTAAGAAGTTATTTTCAAATAAACTTCAACAAAAAAGTTCGACAGTTAAATTATGCTGCCTTTTATTGTCATTAATCCAATTACCGAATTGCATTCTTAACTCAAAATCACCCTCGTGAAAGGGATGAACCCATGAAATGGGTATAAACAATTGACGTAAAAATTTTTACAAACAGATGATTGCGTAACTTTACCAAAATGCATTCTTAACTCAAAATCAGCCTCCTGTAAAGAATGAACCCATTGTCAATGAAATAGGTATCAACAATTGACGTGAAGATTTCTCCAAACAGACGATTGCGTAACTTGATAAGTATCTGCAATCCATCTAGTGCTTATGCTTGAGTGATTTTCGGCGGTGCTGAGAATAGCCTGTTCTAATTCAACATCAGGTCCAGCTTCTCTTTCAGATACACTTAAAAACTTCGCAGGTTCTTTAGTAGTAGCGAAAACTTGTTGAAAATACCCTTCTACCTGGAAAACGACGCTGGTACTCCGCGACTGCTTGAATTGAGACATTATTGCAGAAGCCATAGATGAATATTATATCTACATATTCACGATGTAAGAATTTTGCAGGCATAATAACGTACTTAGATCTGTTGTTTCTTATGTGATAAAATAATAAAAGTTATGAAGACAATTAGACACTAACAAAATTTGACCTTATTTATTAGAACTCATATTACTTACTATTGCTAAATAACAGGACGAAAGATGGCAACGCCAACTAGCAGTTATTCTGCAGGATACTTCTATTTTTTTACAATACATGTATTGTACCTTATGTATATTTGATTTAAAAAAAATTAGATGTCTCGTAATTTTAAAACTCCCGGGTATTAATTTTTACTCCAATATTTACATTATCATAGGTATTTAAAAAATAGAAGAATTAAATAAAAATGTAAATACCCTGTATTTCATGAAAGCACTGCGGATCCATACTTGTATATACTTTTATGTGTATTTTTGTCTCCTAAATATCTACCAGAAAAATTGACATTTCAGCGAGGATCAACCTGTATATGATTATAAAACAAAAAATAAAACCGAACTGTAATATAAACTTATATCTTAATACTGAAAATAAGCTGACTGAAGCTCCAAAATATAATTACTTAGACCTAAACTTATCAATTAATTTTAATTGGAATACACATGCAAACTCAATAATTAAGAAAATAGTTTCTATGCTGGATGTAATCTAAAGGTGTATGTAAAGCTTAAATTATAAGTTAAGACTTTTACTTTCTAATGGTTTTTATTTTTTCCCATATCAGATAGATTCTATGTTGGGGAAATCTTCCAGGATATCAATTAAATAAATTTCACAGAACTCAAAATAAAATTGTTAAAATGATGAAATGACATAAATTACATGATTACACACCAACTGAAGAAGTGTACAATGCAACCAAAATACATATTTTTCTACTCACATTAAAAATCTAAAAACTAATTTAAATACATCACGAATGCACTACTATAATCACAATCCTAGATCCAACAATGACTTTAGAAATAAATACTTAAATGATTGTTGTACATCGCCAAGATCTCCCTTAAGACTATATTTTAATGAAATGCAAGAACATACTCTTTTCTACAACACACTTACTTCAGGAATACTCTTTTATATGAGGAACAGTTTTATTGGCAACGTCAAAAACTCTAAACTGACTTCGCACTGACTGTCTTTTTAATTGTTTCTAAGTCAAGCAACGAAACTAATTAGCTTTAAACTGATTAGCAGGCCAATATGGACACCAAGAAATTAATGGAGCTGCTATTAAAGAAGCTTAACGAACAGAAAGAGGAAAAAATCTTAATCAGAGAAAAGAACAAGAAGAATGATATCGTAAATAGATGGAAGAATAAGAAGAACGAGACAAGAAAAGGAAAGACTTATTAAAGACAAGTAAATCTGACCTGAAGACAGACAATGAAGATCCAAACAGAAAATAAAAACATCCTATAACGGCAATGAAAATAGACTTACTGAATTTAAAAGATGATCTTAAAAAGGAACAGAACGAACGAGATAGAAAACAAGAGGAACGAGATTTACAACTTAGAGAAGATCTGGAGATGGGCCAGAAACAATTAATAACTAACTTCGAAGAAAGAATTAGGGCGATTAAGAAAAAAATCCAAAAACTAGAGACAGTAAACCATGCCCCTCTTCATCCCGATCCTGGAATTCAAAGACAGATGAAAGGGGATCTATCAAAATTGGACGGCAAAGAACTATGGAGTATCTACAAAAAGTATTGAATCAATCTTAAGTTAATCAAGGAAAACTTAAAAAAAAGGTAATCAATCTTAAGTTATGCCTGAGAAAAGAAGCTACAAAAATATCAAGAATGGTAACATCTAAGGATGAGTTTAATTTCGACGCCTCAGTAGCGATCGTGCTACCGTAGAAATGAGATATGGTAAAGCCTATCTACAACATGTGTACCAGTCCCAATTAAAATCTAGGAGTCAACAGAACAAGGTCTTCGCCTCAAATGTTATTGCCCAAGAAACCAACAAAAAAGTGCTAGTTGTGGTACCAAGCCCCACGTATAAGAATAAACCCGGTGCGACGTCTTCAAAAGTGCTTGATAGTACCGGAAGAAAATATGCGACCGTAAATGTGAGATGGTGGAGGATACAGAATCAAGTGATACCATCGTACCTCACTGTAAGATATCACCGCCACCAAATTTAATCCTGGAATCACAGTGTTGTTAAGCCAATTACCATTGGCTTAACAACAAACAATACTAGTGATAGAAATATAGATGATATGATATTTGGAATAGATATTATGAATGACCAGCCGTTTAAAATGGATGTATATAACCATATATTAACAACAAGAACCAAAGAGATTTTGAGGCACTAGGTAGATAAATATAAAGGAAATACCAGAGTCGTTAAGTTATCTAACCATATCATAAAAGCAAATTCAAAAGTCGTGGTTAATACTACAATCAAAGGAAAACAGGGCCAAACAATATTAATTTAGTCTATGGAAAGCTATAAAGCATATGGTCAAGGAATTTTTCTAGCAAAGACGTTACCTACGAAAAAAAAATACTGTTTTAGTTCAAATGGTTTAAAATTGATTAACACCTGAAACAAGAAGAAAATATTGCAGATCCATTCCTGTATGATTACAAAAAATTCCTTTCATTCAAAGAGTCTTCTGCCAATTTGATCATAGACCAGAGTAGTGAACTGCGACGTCTTATTAAAGAAAATCAAGATGTGTTCTCCTTGCATGATAATGACCTAAGACAGTACTTCTTAGGTCATTATCATGCAATTTGGTCATTATCATGCATTTGGTGCATCATTGAATTAATGCTCCGATAAAATAAGCACCTCGAAGAATTCCGATAGCTAAGCAAGGTGAAGTTTCCTCAACGTTTCAAGAAATAAGGACACAAGGAGATTTAGAACTCCCAAACTCCTTTTTAACGTTTTTTAACAGATTTTTACTGCTCAACCTGAAGAGTGGATACTGGCAGGTATAAATACACCCAGAAGATCTTTCATGTTTGCAGTATTTTCTAATAATTTAGCTACCAGATTGACAGATTTTGAAACACTTGACCTATCGCTTGCACCGGGAGGAACAAAGTAGTCCGAGTCATCGCCTTCCTGAAGTAATGTATTCTATAATAAGCGTATTCTATTAAACACCTAAATGAAAATTCGGGATTTTCTGAGGCATTCAAATGTTTAGTTTTATAAAATAATCATGACTTAAAAAATATATATGTTTATCTAAATCAACCGTTTTTGCTAAAATTTTTTGATTCGACCGGTACATTGTTAATTCCAATATTGCATTTAAATGACAAAATATTTGTTGAAGATATATTTAGCAACATGAGATTCGAACCGCACTAGGCTTTTTATCCTTCCAGGATCGGCTGAAATATTCTAAGCCTACTTTCCTGTGATATTTAATGAAGCGAGCTCATTTATAAAAAAGAAAAAATAAATGGTAATCTAGGCCTTTGACTGACCCCTAAGAAAACCCCTCATTTGCCTGCTAATATCTCTGATCTTTGTGATCCAATTAAGCCCTCTGGCCACAGAAAGCCAAAGAAATACGATTCTTCAAATGAAAAAAATGCCACTGTCTTGTCTCCATACTGATGAAGCTTTTTTAATAAAATGCGATGTTTGATACAATCAAAAGCTTAGGTAAATTATTACCTTTGATGGAAATCTTTCATAATATAAATATTGGCAGCTTAGCTTATTGTCGCTACATTTTTCTTATATATTTCCTGTTAGACCATATTTGGAGTATGGTATTCGTATATGAGCCACGCGAAAGTTTATTAGAATGATTTATATAAGTGTTTGATCTTCAAGCTTTTGATTTTTATAGATATTGTAATCTTTTTATATAAATTTATCGTTGAGAAGGGCATACATCTTAAAATTGAAATAAAAAATATAAACAATTCATAAAACCGTTCAGAACATTTAATTAAAATTTAAAGAATAGTGCAAAAATATAGAAATAGTGTCAAATATAAAATATCTGGGCCCACTTATAGACAAAAATTTAAATTGGTCACTACACATAAATAAAATATCTGATAAAATTGTTTCAATGCTATCTGCTTTATACAAACACACAGATTATTTATCTAAAAAAAGAAAAATTTCAAGTTTATAACGCCTTTTCCTTAATCCTTACACATTTCAGATACCTTTTGCCCATATGGGAAATCTGCGCCGAATTTATTTTTAATAAAGCTCAAGTATTGCAAAATAAAATTTTATAAATATTATTTAATTATGATTGACTTACTATTTCTAACATAATTTATTCAGAATTAAATTTAAACAGACTAAGAGAAATTTTAGAAATAGAACAATGCAAGCTAGTTTATAAAATTATTAATAATCTACAGAGATGTAATATAAATATTATATTTTATCATGATGTGACTACCAAACGAGATCACTAAATAATGTTTATCAAGTTTCTACAAGAACGAATATAGGTTTAAAAAATTTAGTTACAAATGCAATTAAAAAATTTAATAATTTACCTAATTATATAAAAGATATAAATAACTATAGCGGTTTTGTTGAAAGATTTTAAAAATGTGAATTAATTATAAGCAAAATGCAGTGTGTGTATACACATATTAATTATTGTTTTGTTATTCTCGGAGCCAGTATTTACAAGCACTGATTATAGAATTTTTATTAAAATTAGTTATACATTTTGTATTGATATTGTGGTTAAATAAATGATTTAAGAAAAAAATGCTTAGCAGTTATGGCAAATTTTAGTTAAGTTTAATAAATGTTTTCTTTTATTACAATATTGCCAAAATATACTGAACACATTAAAGCTATTTTATAATGACATTTTCAGTAAACTAACAATATTTCGTTTAGTTACTGTCATAAAGTGTATTCCAGGAGGCGTGGGCAATCTCCAGCACTTATTAGAAAAGAAAATAAAAATTTTAGACTAAAACTTTTTCCGATAGTCTAGTCCTATGCAATTGTCTACTACTCCGACACGGCTAGGCTGTGATCTCTTCAATATTTTTCAATATCTTTTAGCATATATTAGTAGATTAGTCTCCTTAGATTGAAACCATAGAGGAGGCATTCTCCCTTTAAGGTTTAAAAAAAAATTCTATCTAAGTATTATTACCTTTCATACTTGTCGAAGGAATTCAATCACTTCGTAAAAAATATTAGTTGTTTTACATAAATACTAATATTATTTATTTTTTTGCAGAATGAAGCACTTTCACTAGTCACCAAATCATCAAGAGAGGATGATAGCATCGATGTGCCTATAAACATATCAGAATCCGTAAAAAGGCTAAAAAATTCAAACTTTTTTACCATAGAACATTTAATAAAAAGTGACAATTGTAGAACTGAAAAATCTGAAGAGGTCTTAAATGTATCTAAAAGCCAATGTACAATAGAAAATATCGAATAAGAAAGTTAACAGGACTTTCCGATATGAATACCAAAGATGTTATGTTAACTGATCAATTTAAGCAAGTTATTTTAAAATTAAGGTAAACGTATTTTTCTTATCTGCAAATGTAAATTAATAATTAATAGGAGAAATAAATGTAAAATTATTTCGTATGACTCAAAAAAAAATTAAACACTTAAGCTTGAGCTGCATTGGAAATAAATTATCGTTTAATGTGATTATCTATTACTTTATCTAAATAATTCTTCTAAATGTAAATAAATTAGGTTTATATTAAAAGAACGAATTTGTAGGATATATTTTGTGTAAATTATTTATATATATTATGTAAATATAATTTTGTGATCTGTAAATTATATATTCCTCACTATTCCCTCAAAAAAAAATCTGGTATTTTTAAACGTAGAAAAATTCCGAAATTGCTTGTTTATATTTATATAAGAATCAAAGAAAACCTTTAATCAAAAAACCGTAAAATCGCCAGGATTGTTTTTCCAAACCAATAGGCTTTTTTAAATTAAATTTAACCAACAGGTAACAGAAGAATGGATTTCAATAAAATTAAATAAATCCTCGAATATTTTGAATTTAAAATTTGAATGTATTGTATTTATTAGAAGTGTATTTTTATAAAGAAGAATTACAAACTGAATAAAATAATAAGGTTAGTATTTGAAAATAAAAGAATAAAATATTCACCTTTAGTATAATCTTACTGAAAATAAAGTCGACAATGAAAGAAAGAAATTGATCTTTTTAACGTAACAATTATCTCCTGCTATAAACAATTATTATACTGTAGAAATGAATTGAAAATATATAAATATTAGAAATGTAATGCATTAGATTTTAAAATTAAATGGAGAGTTTATATCTGGCCTTAATTGTCCCATTTTGGGTACTTTTGCGGAATATCTCCGTTATTTTTAGAGATAGAGAGTTGCGGTTTTCGCGACACTGTGCTACTTTTTCGTAAAACTAAAGATGCTGTTAACAAAATTTTCATAGTCCTTTTATTTTTTAACATACAGGGCATTTTTGAAATTTTTGCATTTTGGGACCCTCGTCGTATCTCCGTTATCTTTAAAGCTTTTGTAAAAGTAAAAATTCATTCTTATATATTTCTGCAGAATCCAGTGGTGTAAATATATTGTTTTCTGATCAATAGTTTCTGATAACCCAAACTTATGTTTTCTTTAATGGAACACCCTGTATATTTATAGTTCATAATATTGGCCTTTTCTTTACCTTTTTAAAAATATATAACAGTATGGACTTATTTTCAAAAATACGCAAAAAAAATTGAATTCTCTAAATTTAAATGATCAAATTTATAATTTAATGGGAGGCCATGGCTATTTATAACAAGAAACAAAAAAATGACAAATAAATGGTTTTTTACTAAATTAACATGTTTCTTTAAATTAATTGGTAACATTGATTTATGTCTTACTATTATCAAGCTTAAAGCACTGTTCAGAGTGGGAGCGACGTGCGTCGCGTCGCGATAGCTTTGCGACGAGCATCGCGGTTATATATTCAGAGTGATGGAGCGACGCGACGCGTCGAAAATTTATTAAAATTACAAATTTATTTTTATCAGTTCATAAAATGGCTCCAACAAAAGCAGTTCATTTGTTTTTGTTAGTGGACACGCCCTATTATAAGTTTAAATGGTTAAACAAAAAAGTAGGAATTCACCCCATAAATCGGGAAAGATATAGGTTTGGTGAATTTCACCATCTGTACCCTAAATTAAGAAAATATCCAGACCGATTTTGGAACTACCTGAGAATGTCCATCGAAACGTTTGATAATTTGCTGAAAAACGTTGGTTCTTATTTGGAGAAGACACAAACAAACTTCGTCAGAAGCCGCTGCATGTCACCTGCAGAACAACTTGTCATTACTATAAGGTAAGTGAAAAAAACATTTAAATGTACATACTTGTATATAAAAATATATTTAACAAAAAAAAAACATGAATTCTTATTAAGTAATAAAAGTAATAACTTAAACAAAATATACACAATATACAAAATATACCTACATAGATACATATATCGGGAACTTACTTATTGATTATGTATATAGGTAATTAGAAAATTCCGGTGGAAATGCTGATGTGGTACTCTCTTGAATAATGCTATTATTAGGATATAGTGGCTGCAGTGGTGTTGGATTGTTGGCAGAATGGGTTTGTAGTGGTTCAGGTCTCCAGGTTTCAGTGCCCGACATTTCGTCTATAATTATTTTCAGTTTTTGAATCGGTTGAAATTTGTTCATATATGGTATCAGACTTAAAAAAAAATTAAATCATTACATTCTGGAGCTGCTACAGGTGGATCTTGAACCAAGGGTTGGGATAAGAGCTGCAGCTTCTTGTTTTCAAGTTCAAAAAAACGGTCTTCTTTGGTGTCAAGCAGTCTTTTTCTGTTCGTCTTGGTCGTTCTAAAAGAAGCTGAAGATGATGGTCTGGTCACAGGTTGCGACGCTGATGATTCTGATATCGGATCCGGAGATCTTGGATCAAAATTGGATTGGGTTTCTGAGTCCTCGTCAACTTCAGAATTATCCTTATCTTTATGTTGGGAAGAAGATTAGTTCCCATATTTGGTGACCGGAGTTATACTATCCTTTAAAAACGACATCATATGAAAATATGGCCAAGAAGATGAAAAGTTGCTGGCTCCATCTCCAGAACGAGATTTTGGAATTTTTTTCAACGGCGATACGTGTCCTTTTTATTCTTCCAACGAGCGGCTACACTTTCCCTTAAAATAATTTTCCATCCATTAGTTCTTAAGCATTACCATTCTATAGTAAATGAAATAATAAGAATTTGGACAGCAAAATAAATAGAAGTTCTTATTTGTTTTGCGATGTTTTTATTAGATCTTTCTTAGACTGAAAACGTACGAAACAAAGAGTATTAAAACATTTTATCGATATAGGACATAAAAAGAAATTGGGTGAAAAAATAGATAAAATTGTAGATACAGAAAAGAAAAATGCTTTCTTTAAACAACAAGAATAAGTGAAACTAAGAGAAAAAAATAAAAACATGTAAGTATCTTTGTCGCATATTAACTAGGCGCTAGTATAAAAATATAATTTGCATCTTACTCAGCTTTAATTTTTTATTACAGATTTCTTGTCACGGGAACCACCTACAAACATTTGGGACACGAATTCAGAGTTGGATATTCCACAGTTTCTGAGATCGTAGAGGAAGCAAGTGCCATTATTTGGGGAAAATTACAAGGAGATTACATGCAATTTCCTAGTCAAGAGCACTTGGAAACAATAATCGAAGAATATAATGTGGAGTTTTCCAAACTGTTTTCGATCTATTCACGGAAAGCACTGCCAAATAAAATGTCCTCCCAAAAGTGGAACGACATATTTTAATTACTTGAAATATTATTCTCTCAGACTACAAGCGGTTGCCGATGCTAACAAAAAATTTATCACTACAGAAGTGGGTGCAAAAGGATCTGAAAGTGACGGTGGTGTTTTTCAGTCTTCGTCACTTTACAGTTTGTTAGAGACAAATGGACTAGATATACCTCCATTACCAAATTCTTAATATTATTATGCCAAATGTCCTGATAGGTGATGAGGCATATCCGCTAAAAACCTATCTAATGAGGCCGTATCCAAGACCAAGAAATAGAATTTTAGATAATGATAAGCAACGTTTCAATTACCGTCATTCATGTGCACGAAAATGCATTAAAAATGCATTTGGTATATTATATAAGAAATTTAGAATTTTTGATAAAAGTATTTTACTTAAAAAACAAACCGCTATTAATGTTGAGTCCACTATGATGGAGGTCGCGATTTGGATTACGTTAATGTTCTAAAGAATAAAAAAAACAATTTAAACTTTAAACCCACAACACTTTAAGCCCAAGAATGACAGTTCGAAATAATAGAGTAGCTAATACGGCGATAAATATTGGAAATTCATTTAAACAGTATTTTACAGAGAAGAGTTTATAAGTTTTGTAACTTATTTTATAAAAATATATTAAAATAATTTCTAAGTTATACTAGTGATTTTTATATGACGCCAGTTTTGTGTTCCAAAGTGCCAAAGTGCATTTTGAACATCTCTTGTAAAAATGTTGTTTTATTACATTGTTGTTTTTTTATACAGTTGTTTTCTTATAGTGTTTATTGAATTCATATATTTATTTTTTGTGTTCCTTTATTACAAGAAAAATAAGAATAATGCAATTCCACTGTTGGTTATCAATCCAAGATTAATTAATATTGAATATTTTTATTTTTTTTATTATTTTTCGGGATGTTTAAATTGGGAAATCATAAGATGGTTCTTTAATAATTAACTATTTTATTTAAAATACATTTTTCCGCGAAAATACGCACATTGTTTTGCGGGCTTGTAACCTTACTGACCTTGCGCAATGCAGGCCAAAAATTGCATTGCATTGCAATGCATTGCCAAAAATTGGAAGGAAGTACGCAGTAGTACCTACACACACTTGCAAGTAGGTTTTGTAAAACAGCTAACCGCTAACAGCCTTATACATATTGACCGCCGGTGATTTTCCTGCAGTAATTATTTAACGAATTAGATTAAACTTATAATAAAGACTTAAATTAAACTTTACCTAAAGTGTGAGTGCCTGATATGGAAGGAACGATGAACTGGTAGCGCTACCAAGCCCGACTTCAACGAAGCAAGGTAAGCCATTATGCATCACTAATGTGCGTTCGAACATTCCTTGAAAAAACGAAGAACCATATTAAATCTCAATCTATCTCAAAAACCTAATACAGTCCACTAAATCAAAAGTCTGACGACGACATTTGGTCCAATCGAGCCTAGATTGGCGTCTTTTTTAACAGAATAATAATTTATTACATTTATTTAATTTGCAAGACATTTTAGTCGCCATTTTTTGGTAAAAATCAAACATTCCAACTAACCTCTTCCGTCTCTGTCTTTAGGTACAACGTACGTACATTTATTCTTTCTATTTACGATAAATAATAAATATCCATATTTAGTCATATCTTTATCTCTGTATGGCATAAATAACCAAGCATTTTCTATCCTTTGCACCGGTCAGAAGGTGTAAATACGGCGTATCAACGCGCTTCACACCGATCCCCGTCGGCAGGTCTCGGTACCGTCTACCGGTCGCATGCTCTCGCACGGGTCATTCTCGGCGTAGAGAGATTTGCTGTTTTGAGTTTTTCTTATATATAACTTTTGCTAATATTTTTAAATTAAAAGGGTTTTGTGTAGTATTATGGCACCGCCTATAAGTACAGAGTTTAAAACTCAAATTAATAAGATTTCTATTAAACGTAGGAGCCCATTAAATAGGTTGCAAGAGATTTACAAGTACGGACTTAACTCGTCGAATGACCCATTCTATAAGGAAATTTTTTTAGCCAGAGCAGATTTTTCCGCACAAATTTACGATGAGTTTAAAGGTTTTCACAATGATTTAATGGAGTTTGTATCTGATGATGATGAATTCGAGGTTCAGGATAAAATACGTCTTTTGGCAGATCAATATTTTTATGGCATTAAAGCTAAGAAACTGGAAATTGATGGGATGACCCCTATTCAACAGTCAAATTCTACCAATTTTTCTCAAGGTTTCGATTCTGGAGCCAAACTCCCTAAAATTAATGTTCCTGTTTTTAGTGGAGATTTTAAAATGTGGCCAGCCTATTTTGACTTATTTAATAGTCTTGTTCACAACAATAACCATTTGCCAGAAGTGCAAAAATTTCAGTTTTTAATAACTTCATTGAAGGATGAGCCATTCTATTTAATTAAATCAATTCCAATGACAGAGAATAATTACAGGATTGCATATAATACTATCGTTAATAGATATCAAAATAAACGATTCTTGGCAACCACCTATTTTAATGAAATGTATAATATACCATCTTTACAAAAGGCATCATTTCAAGAATTAAGGCGCTTTCTGGATACATTTTTCCGAAAATTTAACAGCTCTTAAGGTTTTGGAATTCGATGTAGACTCTTGGGATTTTTTAATTTTCAATATTTTATTACAAAAGTTGGATTACAAGACAAGGACAGATTTTGAACTTGAGCATAGCACTTTAGAAATGCCTACTTATCAACAACTCACAACCTTCTTAACAAATCAATGTAAGGCCTTAGAATCTGTGCAGTATATGGTCCCTAGCACTACAAATAGAGCAAACGTTTCAAATTTTAACTCAGCTTATAAGCAACATTTTAAAAAGCCACCGGCTACATCAGCGTTTATGAATACCGTGCAACCGAAAACAAATAAAAAATGTTTATTATGTCCTTATTCCCATGCTTTATATAGATGTCAAACTTTCTTGGAAAAAACTCCACATGAAAGATTAAATTTTTCCAAGCAACAAAAATTGCGTGGCAACTGCCTTAGATCCAATCATTCTACAAATAACTGTGCATCCTCATTAAGGTGTCAGATTTGCAATTATGCTCATCACACGACTCTTCATTTACCTTCAAGTAAGTTCCTCAACAATTCTTCTCCTTCGACGGCTACTAGCACCCATTCTCAATCTGGTCAACCCTCCGGTACCTTTTCTGATGAAAATAATGATGGGCAGACGAATATAAGTGTCCAATGTAACACTTGTACGACTTCTTTGATACAATCTACAGTCATGTTATCCACAGCGGAAGTGGATATCAAAGATATTCGAGGCAACTTCCAGAGGGTTCGAATTCTTCTAGACTCTGGAAGCATGGCTAATTTCATAACAGAACAATGTGCTAATCATTTGGGCTTACGTAGGCAACCATTCTGTGTTCCTATTGAAGGAATAAACAATTCAATTTCATCTACAAATAAAGGTAAAACTCAATGTTTGATTAAGCCACGTGACAAACAGGATCCAACCTTCACTTTTGAGGCAATCATACTTCCAAAAGTTTGCTCGGATCAACCTAAAATGTGCTTTTCTCCTCAGAGATGGAGTCACATTAAAAACCTGCCTTTAGCAGATAGAAAATTTCAAACCCCAGGACCAATAGATTTATTGCTTGGTGCAGAAATAGTGCCATTTGTCTTAGGCGCTGGACGTATTTTTGGAAAGCCAGGTCAGCCTGTTGCTTTGGAAACAGTATTTGGATGGATACTGCAGGGTCGAATTGAATGCCTTCAATTCAGTACCTCTCTATTAAGTTGTCATGTCTCATTTAAACCCCAATTGGACTTGACACTTCAAAAGTTCTGGGAGTTAGATCAAGTACCTGAATCAAAAATTAATTTTTCTCCTGACGAAGAGAAATGTGAGAATATTTTTAAACAAACAACTCATCGAGAGTCTTCAGGTAGGTTTGTTGTAGCATTGCCTTTTCGTAATATAGAACCAGTTTTTGGGGACACTTATTCACAAGCCCTTAGACGGTTTATTTTTTTAGAAAATAGGTTATATAAGAATCCAGATCTTCATCTGTCTTATTCAAACTTTATGAAAGAATATTTGGAAAAGGATTACATTTCTGAGATACCCATCCAAGATATCAAATCTTCTTCATTTTATTTACCACACCACTGTGTTTTAAAGCCAGATAGTTCATCAACAAAACTGCGAGTGGTATTTGATGCCAGTGCAAGAGGTTCTAATGGGATTAGTCTTAACGATAGTCTCTTTTCGGGGCCCAAGCTTCATCAAGATCTTTCCAAGATTTTGTTAAAATTTCGTACTTATCCTATAGTATTTACATGCGACATTAAACAGATGTACTGCCAAATTGTTGTCAAACCTGAACACAGAAAATACCAAACATTTCTTTGGCGCTTTTCTAAAAATGATCCTATTAAGGAATACACTCTGAACAGAGTAACTTTCGGAGTGTCCTCTGCTCCTTTTTTAGCACTTAGAACTTTGAAAGAGTTGGCAATCCTGGAACAAGATAAATATCCTAATGCATGCAAAGTCCTCCAGGAAGGAGTTTATATCGACGATTGTGTCTCACGAGCAAATTCTATAGAGCTAGCTCTTAAGCTTCAAACGGAACTTATCTCTCTCTTAAAATTGGGGAAGTTTGAACTTCGTAAATGAAATAGTAATCATCCTGCAATCCTTTCTGCGGTGTCTAGTAAAGATGTTCAGACCCCTTTAAATTTCGATTCAGAGGGTCCCAGTTTTGTTAAAGTTTTGGGTCTTCAGTGGAATCCTTGTAATGACGTATTTTCGTACACATGTACTCCTATAGACGGGCCGTGTACGAAGCGAAGTGTGTTGTAACAGATTGCTAGAATTTTCGATCCGCTAGGTTTTTTAGCCCCGACTGTTTTTCTTGCTAAACATATCATGCAACAAGTTTGGCTGTCAAGAAAAGATTGGGATGATATTGTTGGGATGATTTGGGAGCGATTTAAATCCGAACTTCCAGAAATTTCTAAAGTAAACCTTCCAACAAACTTGTTTTCACAAGATTGTTGTCGAATTGAGGTCCATGGGTTTTGTGACGCTAGCACCATGGGATATGGCTGCGTTGTATATTTCCGTATCATTGATTCTGATAAAAATATTAAAATTAATTTAATTACTGGAAAATCACGGGTTGCA
Source organism: Anthonomus grandis grandis (assembly GCF_022605725.1). Classification (NCBI taxonomy): domain Eukaryota; kingdom Metazoa; phylum Arthropoda; class Insecta; order Coleoptera; family Curculionidae; genus Anthonomus; species Anthonomus grandis. The sequence continues at coordinate 22,551,560 of NC_065546.1, forward strand.
CCTCTTAAAGTAATTTCTTTGCCCAGACTCGAGCTATGTGCAGCTCATTTACTCTCTGACGTATTGTCATTTGTCAAAGAATCTTATTGCAATACGCTTAATTTGGATGCCATTTATGCTTGGTCAGATTCGCAAGTTGCACTTGCTTGGTTGTCAACTTCACCTCATCAATATAAAACCTTTATAGCCAACAGACTGGCCCATATTCAAGAAATCTTACCTCCATCTTCCTGGAAGTATGTGCCTACCAAGGAAAATCCCGCGGACTGTGTTTCTAGAGGTTTGACTCCCTCGCAACTTCTACAACACAAACTTTGGTGGAATGGTCCTGATTTCTGGCTTGAAAGGCCTCAAAATTGGCCTATACAACCCTCTATATTACGTTCTAATCTTCCTGAGGTAATAAAAGAGGAAAAACAACTTGCTCTCAATATCGTCATGCCTACTGAAAGCATAATTTCTAGTCTCTTGACTAAGTTTTCTTCTCTTGACAAAATACAACGTATTTTGGCATATATCTTGCATATTTTTTATATCGCTAGAAAATCGCAAACATTTTCTTCACTTGACTTATGTATATCTGAACTTAATAGTTCTATGACACATTTGCTTAAAGAAATACAAAATGAGTGCTTTAAGGAGCCCATCTTAGCTTCTAAAAGTAACAAGCTCTTCCCAAGTCCTTTAGAAAGCTCACACCCTTTCTGGATGAAGCAGGTGTCCTTAGGATGGGTGGTAGGTTGGATAGAGCATCCCTTTCTTATGAGGCAAAACATCCTATATTGCTGCCAAAAAGGCACAGATTAACTGATCTGATAGTGGAGAAGATTCATAATGAAAACATCCATCCTGGTCTTAAAACTATGCATAACTTAATTATACAAAATTTCTGGATTATGTCTCCCAGAAACGCAATTTACCGTTGCGTATCAAAGTGTTTGACTTGTTTTCGTTTAAGACCTCAAGCACCCCAACCATATATGGCAGATCTTCCATCTTTTAGGATCTCTCAAGTTAAAGCTTTTTCTCATGTAGCTTTGGACTATGCAGGACCTTTTCTGCTTACTATGGGAAAGCACAGGGGGGCGAAAACTACCAAGGCTTATATTTCTTTATTTGCTTGCTGCGCCACTAAAGCTCTTCACCTTGAATTGTCATCAGATTTGACTTCGGAGGCTTTCCTAGCTAGTTTTAGGCGATTTATAGCTCGTCGCGGTAGGGTCTCTGATTTATATTGAGATCAAGGAACAAACTATAAAGGAGCAAATAACCAATTGATCGAGCTATCAAGCTTTCCATTCATTGGCATTTTAACCCCAGTGGGTCACCTCATTTCAATGGGCTTATAGAATCTATGGTGAAACAAACAAAAAGTGGCATTTATAGAGTTGTTGACAATCAAATAATGACATACGAAGAGATTTATACTCTTTTAACCCAAATAGAATCTCTTCTTAATTCTCGACCTTTGTCACCGATTAGTGAAGATCCGAACGATCTCACTCCATTGACTCCCGGACATTTCCTTACTTTGGAACCACTTTCTTCATTTCCCGAACCTGATTATTCTTCTATATCTTTAAATCGTCTCAACCGCTGGCAATTATTGCAACGTATGCATTCTGATTTTTGGAAAAGATGGACGCAGGAATATTTACATACGCTTCAACAACGAAGTAAATGGATTAACCACGTACCCAATCTTCGTGAAGGATTATTGGTCCTCATAAAAAACGAAGAAAAACCCCCCCTTGAATGGGCTCTTGCTCGAATTATTAGTACGCACCGGGGTAAAGACGGTGTTGTACGAGTTGTGACTCTAAAGACCTCTAATGGGATTCTGCAACGGCCCGCGGTTAAAATATGTCCCCTGCCAGGACAATAAGTTATTTTTATTATTAGTAGCTTAAATAATTTTTAATTAACGGTAATTTACTTTTTATTTATTTTTGGAAAAAAAAACCGTGTTTTTGGTGGGTGGAATGTTGGATATCAATCCAAGATTAATTAATATTGAATATTTTTATTTTTTTTATTATTTTTCGGGATGTTTAAATTGGGAAATCATAAGATGGTTCTTTAATAATTAACTATTTTATTTAAAATACATTTTTCCGCGAAAATACGCACATTGTTTTGGCGGGCTTGTAACCTTACTGACCTTGCGCAATGCAGGCCAAATGCATTGCCAAAAATTGGAAGGAAGTACGCAGTAGTACCTACACACACTTGCAAGTAGGTTTTGTAAAACAGCTAACCGCTAACAGCCTTATACATATTGACCGCCGGTGATTTTCCTGCAGTAATTATTAAACGAATTAGATTAAACTTATAATAAAGACTTAAATTAAACTTTACCTAAAGTGTGAGTGCCTGATATGGAAGGAACGATGAACTGGTAGCGCTACCAAGCCCGACTTCAACGAAGCATTATGCCACGCATATTACGCACGTAAGCCATTATGCATTACTAATGTGCGTTCGAACATTCCTTGAAAAAACGAAGAACCATATTAAATCTCAATCTATCTCAAAAACCTAATACAGTCCACTAAATCAAAAATTCGTCGTTATTACTTTGTAACTTTTTATTTGTCTATTATTGTTATTCATGGCCTACTATTAAATTATGCATTTAATTTAGAAAATTCTTAATTATTTGCGTATTTTTGAAAATAAGTCCATACTGTTATATATTTTTGAAAAGGTAAAAAAATACCAGTTTTATGAACTATAAATATATAGAGTGTTGCATTAAAAAAAAAAAAAGTTTGGATTATAACTCAAAAACTATTAATCGTACAGCTGTATAAAGGCTGATGCCACTGTCGTATAAAATTTTTTTGTGGGCGGAAAGAGGACAATTTCTGCATGCTGTATATACAGAATGTCTATTGGGACCTTGGAAACCGCTAAAAGATATTAGGTCGGCTTAAAAATTATACAGAGTGTTTCAGAACTATAGGATCAAACTTCTAGGGGTTATACAATACAACAGTAGAAGAAATTTTAGTATAGGGAGACATGTTCGGAAAAGTCAAGTTCGGAAGTGTCACTATGGCTCTATAGCCCTAAGCCGCGTTATAATATTGTAATTTTGCGTAATTAACATAAATAACAACAGTTTGTGTAATTAACACGTAATTTTAAACAATTGTGGTAATGTTGAAGAAGTAGTCTATTCTTGCAGTGGAGTTCATAGTTAGTGTAGGTCAGTTCAGTGTAGGTCAATGGGTAACTAAAGATACTTCGGTCATCCTCCACTAAATGTATTAAAAAATTTATTAATTCAGACATGATTAAAAGGTTAAAACGACTAAAAATGAATAAAAATGGCATATTAAGATACATTACAATGAGATCAAACATGGTTTTACAAGAACTTTAAAATTACATCATTACGACAATATGATAATTGTTTTAAAAACTTTTTTCTTCTTTTTTGTCGTATTGTCGTAATAATGTAATTTTAAAGTTTTTGTAAAGCCATGTTTGGTCCCATTCTCATGTATCTCAATATGCCATTTTTATTTATTTTTAGTCGTTTTAACCTTGTCTGAGGCACTAGACCTATAAGATTTATTGACGGAACCCCTCAATTTATTATCCCTGATAATGGACATGTTATATATCCAAAACATGTCAGATTAATATATTTTTTTAATAAATTTAGTAGAGGATGACCGAAGTATCTTTAGTTACCAATTGTGGTAATGATACTTTGCAAAAATTAAATTTATGAAATCCTATTTAGGCAATTCATCGTCTTTCTAAATTTTAACGCGTCTTAGGGCCAGAGTGCCATAGTCAGTCACACTTTTCCGGACATGTATCCCTATACTCAAATGTTTTCTACTGTTGCACTGAGTAACCCCTGGAGGATTAAACCCATAATTTTGAAAAACCCGGTATAAAATTGTAAACTTTAAACTTTTTATATTTCTACACAGTTTGTAAATCAGCAAGTAAAGCTGAAGTAAGTTCTGTGACTTTTTAATTCTCCTTATATTCTCATATCGTGATGTTGTTTGTAAGCCTCAACTTCTAAATAGATACAGTAAACGTTCGAATATTGCAAAATAATTACCTCGGAACCATTACCCATATGGAAATTAAAAATGCCGTACTTAGTTAAGAAAAAAAGGGTACGCTAGTCGTGTAACAGCTTCTATAATTTCTAATAAAACAAATTGAAATTATTGCAGTAAAAATTGTTGAACGCACAGTTAAATGTGGAAAGTAGAAAATGACAATGCAGGCTAAAAACGCAACTCACTTCAGCGCTGTTCATCAGAAGTGTCTCTAATTGACTACTCTGCACGTGGCTCTTGCAAACAATAACACTATTAACTGCCAAAAGGTGGTTGGAGCTAATCAGAGTAGGGTACACTTCCCACCAACAGCGCCAATGTGGCTACTTTCTGAAATTAGTTACCATTCATTACATCGCCATCTTGTTCAATACATTTCTGAGCACACTTACGCACGCGTCTTGTAGCTTTTAAAATTGATCCAAGCATTTACCTAGTATTTGGTTAAATTTTGTAATTTGTTCATCAATGGTTCTATATTTTTTTACATAATTTATTCTTTATGTAACCAACGAATCGGGTCACGTGCCGCAATCCATTCATCGCTAAACAATTTATTAACTAATACATGTACGCCTTCCATCATTTAGTTGATGGGGGGGGGGGGGGTGCTCCATCCTATTGAAAACAGATTTGTTGCCGCCTCTCCAAGTTCACATTATCTAACTAATCTTCCGGCACTCCAGATATTATGAGGTAAACATAATTATTTCTTTCTGGTCAAAGTGCCATCATAAAATACAGGTCCTGATTTATTAATTTTTATACTTAATTGATTTTTAGGGTTTCTCAGATCAGTACGGAAAATATTTTCTTAGAACCAATAGTGTACATTTTTACGATTAAACAAACTTTTATTTGAAAAAATCATTCGATTCGCATACCTTACGTAACTTTTTTGGTTATCGCCAGGCAACAATGTTTATACTGGCACATAATACTTATATAATGTACACACAATACTTAAATACCAAATTATCTTTATTTAAGACTTGTCATATCATTTCTAAGTTCACACCGTAAGCTCTTACCTAAGGTGTAGGTTCTAAATCTTTAGTTGAGTTTTCCATATGAACTTCCAAATATTCCAAATTATTAATTGGTTCCTTCTTCTAATTCTTTTAAATACATTTTCGTTACTTCTAATTCTGTAGAGAATTAAGAAGTATCTTCGGCTTGACAAGTTGCAAATCTAGAATTTCTGGTGGTACTCTTCTAGCGCTCTGTCACTATTTTTTCGGTATACAAGGTAATATTCTAACATATTACATTTTTAATATGTGTAAAAGGCATTTTAATAATTTAAATTTTAGAAAAATGTAAAATTTGCTAACGTGTAGCTGTCAGTATTTATCTGATTTATGAAATCTCTATGGCTACTGTCATTTTATTTCAAGAATGATTTATTTTAAAGCCAACTTGATGGATTTGGCAAAAGGACTAATATATAGAAATAACTTTGTTATTTTTAGGTTTAAGCTATTAGTGTAAATTTACTTTTTTTGTTAAGAAGACCATTTTCTTTTGATTTACGTAAAACTGTATAGAGAATTCTATTTTACAAAAGTGCATTTTTTAATTTTTACATCTTCTCGAAAATGCGATGTTTAATTCTTTCACCATTTTAATCGACAAAAAAATCCTACTTGTTTGCTAATTTATCCGGCCCTGTATCTTAAATACTAACAAAGATACCAATACCAATTTAACTGCCGTCATCCTGTATATATTTTAGGTTTTAGAGTCGCGATAATAACTTGATCGGTGGAGGCCTAAACCTCTACAAATGTTAAGTCGAAATATTGTTCTTTATGTGCATCCCTACACATTCTATAATTAAATAAATTAATACAAAAATCAGACGCTTACAAAAGCACATGGTGTAAATCTAGGGATATTTAAAACTTTAACTATTAATTATTTGATAACTATTTCTTTCTTACCCTTAACTATGTTGAGCAGTGTAATACGATTCTAGCAGCACCACAATTAATAAGTCATCTGCGCCGAATTTATAATGTGACTGTGTCAAAACATACCATCTACAGAAGGTCGAGAGAAGGTAATCTAATAAGCCGAAAGCCTTAGAGATGCCAACCCTTAAGTCGAAGGAATCGCGCCATTCGATTATCTTGGGCTCAGGAATATGACACTTGCGACCAAAATCAATGGCAAAATATTTTATTTACTGATGAATCTCGCTTTGGCTTGTATTCAGATTCTCGAATAGTAGTTGCATGGAGGGCACCTGACACAAAAAATCGAATGTATCATACACAAGAGTTGCACAAATATAGAGAAAGCACAGTTACGGTATGAGCAAGAATTTTTCTTGTGGGTATCGAACTGAACTTGTTCTTCTAAATCGTTGTCACATATGCCTAATATATTGATGCAAATTTTATTTTATTGTATAATAATGAGCAAAACATTCGTATTTTAGACTAGCCAGCTCAAACTCACCTCAACCTGATCTCATTCCTGTAGAGCATGCCTAGGATATGCTTCAACGAGGAGTTCCTCAACGCCGCAACTCCGGAAGGAGATCTTGATAACAGGCTTAACTTGGAAAGATAATGTAGAGCCACAATTCATATAATTTTTTTTCTTTTTTATTTTTTTTTTTTGTAAAATTTTAATTACAAATTTTTGTTGTTTTGTATTGATTGTACATAAGTTTTAATTTTTCTCACGAGAATCAGTATTTTAATATCATGTTATAATTCAGTTGTAATCTACACTTGTAATGGTTAAAAAAAATATTTAATTTGAAAATTTAAAAAAACTTATTGTAATTAAAATAATTCAATAACCCTAGATTTTGATCATGTGTGATTTAAGTATTAGCAAAAAATTCTTTTATGAGTGATAAGAACCTAAGTTGCTTAAACTAGGCTTTTTTTCAGAGATTGAATAATACAAAAGAACAAATAATATTTTTATATAATAATTATAATATAATAAACTTTTTTAAAATATATAAGACATATAGTACATATTCCGCAGTCATATAGTAGAATCCCTCATTTGCTAAGATATGACCCTGTACTAGCTTTTCTCTTCTGACACGGTACCAAGAGTTCAACAAAAACACTGAAAAAGCTTTTATTCCTCGACATATAGATGGCGGTAAGAAATCGAAACTACCGCCTTGAGACTATCCGGACTGTCAAGCATCTAATATGTCACATAAAATGGGCAAATTTTCATAGCCTTCTAGAATTTTTCAGACGCTTTCTTTTTACTTCTGCCGAAAAACTTACTTTCATTAAACATGTTTTGCGGAAAATCTGAACAAACTGATTCTCACATTTCGTACAAAATATGAGAATCATTTTTGTGCGAAAATTCCAGGTGTTGAGTATAATGTGGTGATCTATGGTTTGTTTTTATTCAGGTTTGCTGATAACTGAATAAGAAAAAATAGAAAATAAAATTGTAACTCTGATACCCTGTATCTCACAAACTATCACCTTTTGGACTAAGGAATGGGCCAATTGACATATTTTAGTCTGTAGCATATCCAGTTTTGAGTTTTCCCAACGTTTCGCAGACATCCTGTATGCAAGGTAAGAATATATATAAGGCTTAAATTTGCAGTGCTATCGTCATTGCCACAAGTATCATTTTCCTTTCTATGAAGTGCTGTAGGACTAAAAAATTAAAATAAGATTAGCTCAAATTTGTATTTTATTGTAAACATTAATTTTGTTATTACAGTTAGACATATTCTGAATGTATTTTGTCAAAAAATTTAATTTATTAATTTGTTTTTTTAAATTTAATTTTATTTATTAATTTGCAAGATCACTCGGTAATTTCATATTTAGTTACCTATAAACGATGCCTAAAAAGGATATAATAATAAAATTGTATCTACAGGGTGTCCTTGAGTAAATTAATATATCTTGATTGAGCGATCTTTTTCATTTTTGGCTATACCACATGCTGGCGCACATTTTGCCCAATGCGATACTTTATAGACGTACGTTGAATGTTTTATGTACGTTTTAATGGTGTTCGATATTTTTCTATTCAAGAGTAAACTATCCTTAGGACACTATTTATTTAAAATCTGTAAAAATTATATTGAATCCTCCTTACCTAAGATACATAAATTCTAATTTTGATAAATATTAATACAGGCTTAAATAACACAGTTTTATTTTTATATTTCTTTTAACAAAGTCCACACTTTTGACTAAACCAATATAATTTCTAATTCATTTTTCATGAATGTTCTTATTGTTTAAGCAAAATTTTCATAATTTAGTCTAGAAATGTGTTCACATGCTTGTAATATTCGAGTTTTCAAATTCTCTCTATACAAATTATCTGTATAAGTTGCGTTACGGCAAAGGCAGGGCCCCCGTAACGCACGCCCGTGGGCGCCCCTTTTTGCGGTGCTTTACAAAAGGCTTGGCACAAAAAAATTAAAATACAGAAAAAAATATATAATAATGCGTAGGGTGAAGTTACACTACTACTTTAAATAAAATCTGGTGCACTAAAAACGTGAAAATAATTATTAGGACACATTATGAGACTTTCTAGAGATTCTAACCTCTTTAAAAATTAACAATTACTTTAATTTTGCGCCCCCACGTTTTTATTTTAATTGTTAAATGTTTCAGAGGTTAAGATATCTCAAAAATATTTTTACCTATATTTTCTACTTTTTGGTTCTTAGTTTCTCACTTGACTAGAATTACCTTTACATATATATATGTTAAACATAAAATATGATATAATATTTTCATGGAAACCTACTAAAATATGTGCGGAAAGTTTTGTAAGAATCGATTTAGTAGAAGTAGTTCAAAAAACTATTGCAAGATTAAAAATAAGCAATAAACAACTATACAGATCGTGCGATATTAGATAAAATCGTTTTAAGCGAAATTAAATTAAGGGTGAAATGGTATTTTTTGGTATGGATATGGTATTTTTAACAACGAGGAAGTCAGAAGATTTGTTGAGCTAGGACCTCCTCAACCAATCGATAGGACGCAATTATCAATTTCCTACAAATCAAGACGAAAGAAAATGAAGAAAGTATGTACTTTGACAGAGAATTTGGCTTATTTAATCAATTTAAAAAAATATATATATTTTTCTTTTGTTGTAAGGCTTTCGGTAAAACTATCAATACTTTCCGATTCAAATGGGTTTTCTGCTTGGCAACATTTATCGTTGCCTATAAAAAGATATAAAACATTAATTGTACATAATTTTCGTAAGAATACATGGATGAGTTTGAAAAAAAAATTAAAATTATCTATTACTGTAAACGATCATCATTTACGGGTTTTAGAAACCTAAAAAAAATATTGGCATGATGTTCTGGAACGAATTCTTGCAATCGTAAAATTTTTGTCCTGACAATGTCAAGCATTTCAGGGTTCTTTTAAAATACTTTTTCAACCTGATAGCGGAAATTTTCTTAAGGCTGTCGAGATGATTTCCTCATTTGACCCTGTGATATGAGAACATCTTCGTAGAGTGCAGAACTCCCAGAAAAACTCTTTAAAAAAAGTCATTATTTAGGCTATCAAATTCAAAATGAAATTGTAGAATTTCATTTAAGACATAGTAAACTTTCTACGTTTTTTCTTCTTCCTCCACAAAAAGATGGGTTATTATTGAAAAAAATGTACCTGCATTAAATCTAAAACCCCTAAGTAATACTAGATAATCAAGTAGAGCAGATGCTATAAAGCCATTAAAATTTCATTTAATTAAAATTTGTGAGAGTCTTCTAGAAATAGCGGATAACGATACTTTTAACATAGAAAGTAGCCATAAAGCAAGTTCTTTACTATTAAATATCCAAACATTTAGATTTATTTGTAGTGTAATTTATTTGGTATGATGTTTTATTTCAGCTTAATATTATAAGCCAAATGATGCAAAGTGTAATAATTGACATTAAAGTATGTCAAAATTATTGAAAGAACTTAGTCGATCATTTCAAAAATTATAGAAGTGATAATTTCTTTAAGGAAATAATTGCTCAAGCGGCAAAATTAGCCGCCGATCTTGAGATATAGCAAGATTTTCCCGCAATCAATACTACTAGACGAAAATATAAACCAAAGTTTTTTGATTATGAACATAGGAATGAAGCACCTCAAAATCCCAAAACCGCGTTTAAAGTTAAGTTACAATTGATCAAGTACTAAGTTCTCTAAATAGTAGATTTGATATGATCTCTAATTATGACAATGTTTTTGGTTTTTTAGTAATATTTTTACATTATGTGACGATGATCTCCTAAAGAACTGCCAAGCTCTACAACAGAAGCTTACTGATGCGGTAAAGATGGAAGCTGATATTGAGGCAGATGTTTGTTTAATGAGATTAAAGCTTTAATTTCAATTTTCAATTTCTCATTCTTCAGATCCTCTAGATCTTCTATATTTGAACACAATTTAACCTCATCCCTGCCAAATGTTACAATTTCCTTAAAAATACTCTTAACTTTACCAGTATCTGCGGCTTCTGGAGGGAGTTTTCTTTGATCAACTATCACGAGACACTATCTGGACTAACAATATTAGCTATAGAGCAGGAGATGGTTGACAAAATCGATTTTGATGAAGTTATAAAAGAATTTGCTGCCGTTAAATCAAGAAAAACATCTATATTTAGCATTAAACCTAATAAAAGTTCTAGTTATAAGTGGCGGATTGCAGATGTTTTGTTTTTTTGTATTAATTAATAATTTAATAATTATTATTTGCAATAATAATAAAATTTAAAAAATGTCTGTTGTATTTTTATAAAATAACAAAAAGATTTTTTTGATAACTGGAAAATAAATGTAACATTTATAAAAGCAAAATATCAAAATAAGTGTAAAAAAGGGCGTGGCATCCAATTTTTTTTTTGCTTGCGGCGCATAGGTCTGCGGCTCCCCACCTAAAGATCTAAGATCAACTATTACTTACGTATATAGTTGATCTTAGGTTATGAGTCCCATATCTGTTCATCCATTCCTCTTACAATCTAACGATATTTTTCGCATACTTGATTGTTTTATCCAAATGTTGATTCCAACTTATTTTAGAATTACGCCCAAGGGAAGAAGAATTTATCTACTTTACATTGCAAAAGGTCCCATGAGTAAATATATTATAACCATAGTATGTGCCATTACTACGGTTGTCCATTAGTAAATGGCACATTGTGAATTTAAGAAGACTCATGTTTAAACCTTCCTTCTCTGTCTATTTGCAATTTTTAAGGCCGATTGTAGATCTTGTGTGTAAACTATTATAAAGTCTACATATTATGTTTCGCATGGCGTAGTGGACGAATGTTTGCGGATGCGATTTGCGTTTACGAATGCTGTCTTCGCGTACGTATTTTCGGCAGTTCTAATCCTTATTAATTTTTTTTTATTCTAACAACTAAAGTAGTTACTAGTTAAACTATAGCTAAAGTAGTGCCCTTTTTTCTGAGTAAGGCTTTTTAGTGAAATCCCTTAATACACCTCATAAAGTCGATATTTAGATAATGCCAATATCTTCATGATCTAGTTGAAATAGCAACATTATTCGATTTGTATTGCATGTTAAGGCCAGTGAAGTCGCGAATATCACCTAAAATGCGTAAAATTACCATCGGTTATTTCAATTCGGACTCTGGAATTATTTAAAGCTGTAAATAGTGTACTTCAACCGGCTATTTGTTTTTTGTAGTTTTTACTAGTTGACTTAAATAATTAAAATCCATTATGTAAAAATTTACTTATTCTCTCAATAATTTTGCCTTAAATATAGATGAGTTTTCCAGTCACATCTAAATTACATCAATAGAGTTGCATAAATCGAGCTATGTATATGCTATAGATAACAAACGAATAACTCCGAGTTTTCTATGATTAAAACATAAATAAAAATCATAATATATCTATGGTGATGGTGGTGATCTTATTATAACAGTTCCTAAAAATCATTTTTCTAAACCCGTTCAAAAGTTATGGAACTTAAATCAATTAATTGCAGACCTATAGGTAAGTGTAGAGTTGAAGGTAGGTAAAAATTTCCACGGTTTATGGACTGCCCCTTTTGTACTCCGCGATGCTCATTATGGGTCCTTGCAGATGAACTTGGATCAAATCTATCAAAAAAACCTTAACACTCAACAAAAAGTAAATTATAAAATTATAAATTAGTGAATGAAAAAATGGGGCTCTTTCAACTTTCCTAAACAACCTTAAATGCTTTTACGATAACTTAAGAAACGCCCTTTGTCGACTTGTATTAAAAGTAAAAATCCTTTATTGTTTTTGAGGCATATTCTTTCTTCAGTTAATAAAAAACAAAGTAAAAGCACATAAAAGCTAAAAAATATAAAGATACAATAAAACTTTACACCGATAACTAAAATGTGATCTTTATTTGAATAACTTTAAGCTAGTATTTCTTGATTTGTGAAGGATCTGGGCGTATCGTTGGATTCGACTATGTTTCAGTGATATTAAAAATGCTGTACAAAACGCTTTTAAAAATGTTGGTTTAATTTTTCGAAGAATCTAGGGATTCAGCAACACCCGATCCGTAATAACATTATTTAATATGCACGAGCAGTGCTTAAATGTGCTTGAACCTTGAACCCAGTGTCTTTTAGCTCACTTGACTCACTTAAGAGTGTATACAAAACTTTATCGCTCATATTGATAATTTTAAATTATATAATATACAGTCTCTCGAACTTTGTAGGAGAAATTTTTATTTAATATTTTTTTTATTGGTTCGATTATTTTTCAAGCTTTTCAAGATGCCTAAATTAAAATCCAAACATATTCGCAATAGACCTACTTTTACTATAACCAGATATTATTCTGGTATTCTATTTATTCTTCAAATTATTATTAAAAATTCTCCAATCATTAGGTGCACGGTGCACAATTACATTTATGCTTTGTAAATTTATATGCAAATATTGACATATTTAATATAAATCCAAAAATCTCATCCATTCTTCTCTAAGAGACCAACATACAAAATTGACGAAAAACAAATAAAAACAGGAAGTCACGGTCTCACAACATGTAATCAAACGGGCTACAAGTGTTTCGCTCTAGTTAGAGCATCATCAGGCCTTTAGAAGCCATCGACACATTTCACAGTACATAAATAAACGTTTAAACTAAATGTTGAAAACGATCTCCGTTGACCTCCATACAAAAATACAATTGTTGTTTCGGTCGTTACTAACTGACATTCATCAACAATTCTATTTCGAAGACCTTCAAGGAAGTCAGGCTGTGTGGGTAAAACATTGGTTTTTAGATGACTCCATAAAAAAATCCAATGGGGTAAGATCCGGAGATCTAGCAGGCCATTCTACGCTACCTCTCCGGTCAATCCATCGTTCAGGAAATACGTCGTTAAAAAAAACGTGTTTCTCGAAACAAATGAGGATTAGTGTTGCTCCAGTATTCACAATGGTATTTTTTAACTTCACCAAGTAAATAAAAGGAGCATTTATCCGAGAAACAGATATTGTATAACAAACTTCTTTCACGATTTAACCTATTTCTAAAGTACTTACAAAATTATACACAACGATCAAAATCATCTGCATTTAGATCACGTACAAGTTTCTTTTTTAGATATGATATTTGTTTAGTTCGAAAATGTTGTGACTTCAAATCCATTACATAAGGATGATTTACCCTTCTATCCGATTGATTACTATTAAAAGCACGTGCTGCTGCCCTAGCAGATTTATTTTATTGATGATAAAGACTCACCAACTCGTCTTCAATTGTTATTAATACTACCAATATCACCAGGACTAAATTAAACAAATACTTCGAGCTACTATTGTTATTGCTCACTTCAGCAAAACAGCAAAACACCGATACCAAAATAAAAATATCTAGACCAACAAAGGCGTCGAAATATGCGGGTTATTAAAATGCAGGCATTTATTCATATTTCTTGCGAACTAATTTATAAAATAAAAAAATAAAATTACGTTTAATTCAGGGTATCCGTAAAATAACATGGAGATACTGGGGGTGAGAGGATGACGTCAGGGAAACGCAATTTCTATCAATAAATGTCTCCCTCGTTAATAATAACTAAAATAAAAAATAACTTTAAAAGGCTTGTACAAATTTACTATAGCAATCTTTTTACTTTCCAGTTTGAGCATAAGTTCTTCAAGCAATCCGAAATTTGAAAGTATGAACAATTGATTGGGATTGCAAAAATTATCCGTTTAAGGTTTTTAACATAAAAATATATTCTTAACAGTAGTAAAGTGAAATACTTTGATGAAATGCAAATGTATACCCATTAACACCTATTGCTACGATACTTTGTTTATTAACTTATAAATTGGAAATAAAAACAATCTATTTATTAAATGGTATGTTTAAGCCAAATGGAATAAATTCGATAAAGTGTAAATGGGAATCTGCTCGAATGCTCAGACTCAGCAATTATTGTATTTGATATTTTTTACTACACGTTGTATATTATCAGTCATATAATAATATTTTTAGGGATATAATACTTAAAATATTAACAAGAGAGATATTTTAGTTACATAATATAATTTAAATTAAACGTTATGATTATGAAAGTCAGTGACTTGATATTCATGGATAATCATTTACGAGCCTTAGTAGAACGTGATTTTTTTTTCACGCATAACATTACATTATACAAATTAGTAGATATATTATATAACTTATATAGCTGCATAAGCCAACATTGCATTAGGATAAAGCTATTCAATCTAAACACCATCACATAAAAATATCTTAGATATAGCAGTTTTTATTTTTTCTTTACCTTTGTCATAAACAGTGCCTTTCTTCAATAATCTTCTACTCTCTAACTTTTTCATCGAATAAATTAAATTCCAATAGGAAAAAAAAATAGGACAAATGGCATAAAGTAGGAGCCGTAAAGAAAAGTACTTGATCAACAAAAGAAGTTATCCCGTTTAAAATATATTTTTATTTGGCCCTTAAGAAGAAAATACTAAGACGTGTTTGAAATTGAGCCGAATGAAAAAGAATATAAAAAAATACTAAAAAGAATACAATAATTTTATTAAGCTGATAACTTTTTAAACTCGGCGATTATATGTAATCTAGTATAATAATAAATCTACAATGCCTAAAATTAAATTAGTATAATAATGGTACTGCCCTACTACCTTAAAATTTTTTCTCTTAGATTTTATAAACCGCTTTTATAAATATGGGCGCTACTATAAATTTAGTAGATGTTCAAAAAATTCTCCTCGTGAACTCTTTGGCGTAATATTCCAATCTTAAATAAAATTTCTGCTAACATTACTAGCCATATCAGGCGTATTCGACCTAATAATTGCAAGCGTTATTCGTCTTCCTAAATAAGTTAAGTTGAGGGGTAGATTTAGAGATACGAGTTTTCACAGATCCCCATATAACAAAATCTAATGGTAACAGATCAAGGGAACGTGCTGATCATTCCATCGGTCCTCGTCTCTCTATCAACTTGGCTCGACATTATTTGGAAGAAATACTAAGTAATTATCGCTCTTCAAATGGCCATAAATGAATAACGAATCTAATATATTATTTTTAACAATTCCTGGTCAAACATTAATCGTTTCACGGTTTGCAAATGTTCTTAACTTAAGAACATTTAACGCATCCAGCAACATATGTTTCTAGACTAGATAAATTGCGGCAATTAGGATGACCGCGGAGTGTAAATGAAATAGAAAATTGGTACCAAAAGCTCCCTAATATTTGATAGGTATTGTTCTAATATTTACTAATAACCTGAAAATCTGGTGACAACAAAATAGGATTTATCTTTATGACGAATATCCGAAATGCAGATGTTTCATTTTTTACATTTTAAATAAATATTACATATTAAGTTTTTTTAATTAAATTCCAAGAAGACTTAAAGACTATAAGAATGTGTGTCGACCACCCACCGTTAACTATTTGTCGCACTTACCGCGTTCCAAGTCATAAAAAGCGGTAAAACAAGTAAATAGTATGTCCTAGAAAGCGAAAGTGTTTGTTTTCGCTTTGGGGAACATTAAAACACCAAATTAAAACACCGTACCGTGGTCGGTGATATCAAAGACATGCCGGCCGCGTAGGGTAGTCGAATTTAACGTTTTTAAAACAAGAGCGGTTTAAATAAAATAATTTTCTACTGTTTGATTGTTTTATTTGGTTTCCTAGAATAAGCCCCAGTAAATATATTATACATTTTTAGTAGATTTTTTTGTTTCATTTAAAATTTAATTATTTTAATTGTGTTTACTACAGAATCAACAAAAATATTTTTTTTAAACGGCGATCAGAAATCTAGGATGACTGAGACATTTAAAATTATTTCAAAATCTGCACTACAGATTTTTAACATTAATTTGCATAAAATTTTTACTTTTAAATTGTTTATGTATGTAATTTTATTTAGGAAAATCGATACCAACAGAGTTCAGTATTTTATAAAAATTGTGACATACTATATGTCAGCAATAGATTAAATAGATATTCTAGATATTACAGATCTAGTCAAAATTCATATAATAATAGTGCATAAGGGAATTGCTAGAAATAATTTTTAAGATCCTAACTCTGCTGCTGTGGGGTGTAATTGAAATGATAAGAAAATAATCGGTTTTTTGAAAACGTAAAGAGAATATTACGTTCATAATTTTTCTACAATTCTATCTTTGCCATGTCAAATTGGGCTGGAGGGCAAAAGTTTATTTATCAAAACGTCCTTAGCAATTGTGGTTATCTAGATTCCAATATTCCTATATCGGAAATCTAGATTTGTTCTTAAAACGCTAGTTTCTAGGACCCTATTATGCACATATATACTAAAGAGGAGTTAAGCAACCGCAATAGTAAAAAAATTTGTGTAAAAGCAAAGAAAATAATAGTAAACTATAGAAAATCCATCCCGTGTAAATTTTTTGACCAACTAAAAGGATCCCCGCTTTTCGAGCGAGGATCCATCGGTGAAATTACGCGTTGAAATCTGGCCGATCGCTTGGCTGTGTTGCAAAATTTAATTTGGGGGCTGCGACTCGGCTGAGCAACACAATATTATTTTTGTTATTCGCTCTTGTGACGGACATATCGATACAGGTTATCAACACCGGCAAAGCTCTCCGTCGATTTTTGACAAAACTTATTTACAAATAATTCTGTTATTTTTTTAAAATTTTATCACTGGTTCTGTAATACATAATGTCGGGCAATGTATACCAATATTATGACTATAGGCGAACTAGAAGAGAGAATCCTACGGTAAAGATGTTTAAATTTCCTTATAAAAATCCAAGTATTTGCGAACGTTGGATTTTAAATTGCGATAAGTCCTAGAGTTCTATAAACATACTCAACCTTAACAGTGCCTTAGTAAGTAAGTACAGGGTGTTCCATTTAAGAGGAAAAATGGCATATTTTTTGACTTTCCCGGTATATTTAAAAAAATTGAAGATAACCAATCGACGTATTTTAACTCGGAGAATTTGAAAATCGTAATAAGAAAACAATTCCATAAAAAACAAAAAAGACTAACGACATTGTTTTCTTATTACGATTTTCAAATTCTCAGAGTTAAAATTCGTCGATTGGCTATCTTCAATTTTGTAAATATACGGAAAAAGTAAAACATATGCCGTTTTTCCTCTTAAATGGAACACCTTGTACCTAAAGTTCGTTTCATGGGTATTTAACTGTGGCTCCTAGAAGAGCCAGGTATAAATACGTGTATTTTTACGCAAAGTTACAGCTGAATACCTGTGAAATGAACATCACCTACAATCTATATCTATCTCAAGTTTGAATTGGGAACTATTCGGCAATGAAAATTACAGTTAACCAAAAACTATAATTTTCTGACTTTTAGGTAAATGAAAAATGTGTGAGGTGGCAACACTATGAGGTGATGTACAAAGTTAAATTTTGAATACTGAAAATTAAATTTAAAGAATAAAAATATATAATACCGGTTTAAATAGTCAAATTCCAAAACAATAATTACTTTTAGATAAAACCTTAAAAATAGTACCATAACAAATAATAATAGTTATTTATTAGAGTAAAATAGGCGTTTTAAAATTACTGCCTTCGCTGAAGCTGGTGTAGTAAACTTCATCATTTTACTCCCTATTAATTATTTTACTGCCTATTCTGTGAAAGTCAATAAAGTGAACTTTTTGAGTGAAGGCGAAAAATATATTATTTTATTTTATTATACTGAATCTTCTAATCTTGACCAACTTTAAAGTATACAAACTCAAAAATTAGAAAGATAAATTGTAACCTAAAATTGTAAAGCGAATCGTCAAATTTAGATCATCAGGTTGACAAAAAATATAAGTTTCACTTTTCTTTTTAAATAGGTAGGTATTATATGATACCGATTTTGGGGAAGTTTGAGGATGGGATCGTTGATATAAATATTTTTGATAGAATTTCTCTTTTGCGCGCCATCGGTTTTTTGTGCTCATGCAGTTTTGTATACTTAGTGTTGCCATTGCTAAGTGGGACACAGGAAATCCCATGTTATTTTTTATAGGGATTGGCTTTCCTCTTTAACTTAGAAAAAAAAGTATTAAAATTTATTAAAGAGCACTAAAATCTGCAGCCTATAAAATAGAACAGCAATAAAATAGCACGTCACGCACAGACATTTTTTACTTATTTAAATAGCTTAAATCTCTACCACTTGTTACTTTGATAGTCAAAATACCTTTGACATATATATATCAATTCACGCCGATTCTGTGAGCTTTATTAAGCTTTATAGCCAAAAATCTATATAAAAAATTATCTTTTTTTATTGCAATGTATTTACAGGTAACAACCAACATTTTTTTATCTTGACTAGTGGACCGTCAAATAAGTTTGTCATTTTATACATTACTACTGTATTGGTAGTAAATACAGTAGTCATTTGGCTTTTTACTTTGAGCAGTACCTGTAAGTACAGCGTGACAATAAACTCATCAAGATTTTTGAACATAACCTCTAAACAGACCAATTAAAAAAAATAAAAGTTATTTTGTTGGTAGAAGATTTTATTATTCTTTAATTAACTTAAATATTTTTTCTCTCTACAAGAAGAGTCAAAATTTTCCTAGGTCCCTCTTGACGATGCAACACCCGAAATAAAAATTAATCATCAAACGGTATTTTTATTATTTACCGATTTCAGGAAATGCAACGTTACTTGGTATGGATCTGGAAATCCTAAAAAATAAACACTTGTGTGAGAGACATTTTGCGGACAGCGCTTTTCGGACGGAAAAACGGCGTTATTTAACGTTATTCGTATTTGATTAAGAATGTTATTGCGCCTGTTAAAAATTTGACTTCAATTTATTTCAACACCCTATACCAAATTTGGTACACTTATGTTTTAAGTGGTCCTGAACAATAATCCAGTACCATTTTTCAAAAATAAATATCGCTAATACTACTTCTCAATTTTTCGCTCTTCAAACTTGAATACTGTAGGCCATGACCTGCTTTCTCTAAATGTCGAACTAAATGTCAATCCAACAAAAAAAAGTTTTTGAAAATTGGTCAAGAAACAAAAATTTTAGAGGGGTGGCTCACCTTTAAGTGGGACACACTGTATAGACATAATTTAATATAAGCTAATGAGCATTAACTTCCCGTATAACCGGAAGTGCCACCAGCATAAAAATATTTAAGTCGTATGCCCGCCCATCCCTAGCATTCCTATCAAATTGCGAGATTTTATAATTTCTTGTTTTCGAAAATAATTCTTTTGTAAATGGTTTTCGACTACGTTCATCCAGGGACACGCTGTATTAAAAATGTGCATATTTTATTTGCATTTTTTTTGTCAACCGCTCATTTTTTTAACTAGTTTGTGGATTTTTTAGGGAGAAAATTAAGAAAACAATACCCATTAATTGCATCAAAATTTATGTTTTTTTTTAATCTGACTTAATCTGACTTAATCTGACACCCTGTATTCTCATATTTATGAAAAATCCTACAATTTGAGTTTAAACACTTAACTGTATCAATTATATAGCTGTAAATTAAAATAATTCGTATTTCTATTGTATTATAGATTATATATACAGGGTGTACAGGTGTATTAGATTATATAGATTATATGTATGTGATGTACAAATAAGTATAAGTATTAGAATTATTTTCTTTTTTTTCGTCTAAAAGTGTTAATTATTCGCGGATCCAAGATTTTAGTAATAAATGTTATAAAAATGTGAATATGTACTACCTACATGTATATAAAAATCCAATTTTAGAATACCTAACTTAAGCAGGAAGTATAATATACATATACTTAGTACATATACATATATTATGTAAGTACATACCTATATTATTAAAATTAAAAGTTTTTAAATTTTTGTTATAAAATATAGGCAATTATGCACCAGAATTCAACCCGGTATTTTGTCCTGTTTAATTAGCTTTAAACCATAACTTTAAGTTTTTTCATAAAAATAATATAGGTACTAGTAATGTTTCTTCGATTTTGTTATTTAAAATGTTTGTGAAAATTATTTTCTATTAAAACATATTCCTCCACTTTGTTCCTAATTAACTTTAAATGTCAACTTTAAAGATTAAGGCCTTAACAATAATAATACTGCGATGCGGTACAAAGACAAATCAATGAAAAAAAAACAAAAATTAAGTCTTTATAGATTTGGAATCGTTTTATTTTTCTAGGCACGAGCATTTTTTTTCGAAATTTTAGCGTTTGAAATAATAATGGAGAAATTTTAATTTGAATGCGAACAAAACTCAACAATTTTTCACGATTTTTTCAATGCAATAATATGGTAGGTGTAATATTTTATGTAGTTTTACAAAGGCAAATAATGCAGGCGACAAAACCTCACTATATATTAAGGCCCAAGAAATTTTATCTCAGTGTATCTAAATAAATAAGGCAAAAAACATAGTCACAAGTTTCTAATAATAAGTTAAATCAATATGTTAAGAATAAACTAAAAATTAATTAAAACATCCATTTTCCCAAAACTTAATTTTTGCGAATACCTCGTTCTGCCTTTATACGGCGCGGCGCGGCGCGAGAGAATTATTCACTAACAAATAAAATTTAAAATGTTATCAGTAATGGCAACGTCGCTTCGATTCTTACACGGTTAGCGCATAAAATATTCTTATTTAAGGAAGCATTGATGTCTTCTTGTCGGTTCACAGCTTGCCATTTACGTGGGTTATCTATTCGTTAGTATAATTATCTTTGGTAAAAGTAAAACAGAAAATCAAGTGTCAAGGTTGAGACTGAACCATATTTTGAATGCCTGTAGAATTTTTTTTTCTGGTAGTAAATAACAAAAACTTTCTTTTTAATTTTGTTTATTTTTTCATTTAATTTTAGATATCCATCTTAATAATATCTATTGATAATACTTCCATTCTATTCTCTACTTGGTAAACCAGTTTTTTAGGAAATGTTGGTTTTTTTTCTTTTTTAGTGCTCTAAGATCATCCAATGCTTTTAAGATTTTGAGAGTTTGGATTAAGCCATATTAAGATCACATCGAATTTTTCAATTAAATGCCCAAATTTTACCTAGTAACCTAGACTGTACAAAATTTTGGGTAATCATTTTCGCATATTGTACTTTAGAATAATAAAATATGTCAATTAAAATTTTAACGGATACCTAATTTAATTCTATTATAAAAATTATTAAAAAGTTATATTATTTATATTAATTATTTCGATTAATTTTTTTGATGTATGATTGTATGGCTCCAGCATTTCATCCCCACAGTCCTGCTCAAACCATATATTTAAATTGATTTCGGGATTACTTGTTTACATCTGGATCTTCTACATGCCAAATAAGGTAAATATTCACGTTTGTTTCATTTTATGAACAATTTAAAAAGAAAAGAAAACAAGATATTTCTATGCATTAATGAGAGAATTTTCTATCACAGGCTATTTACGATAAAATATTTCTTAACATCACAAATTATCATTTCCAAAATTTGCAAAATTATCATTTTTTTATAATGACTTTTTGATTGCTCTGCCAGAACTTGCTTACTATAGGGTAAACAACTACAGGATTCAGAAGAGCTAAAAACTAACAGAAAAATCCGCAAATTTTTTCTGTTTTTTTTTTCAATTATGACACAAATTTCTTTTTAAGAAACTCACTTTTTATATAAATATAAGTTATCACTAAATATGCCATTAAAGATACAATTGAAAACTGCTCGCTATTGTTATTCTATATGGTTAAAAGCTACTTAAAAGATTTTTTTTAATCTAAAAATATTTAATACTCAATTTTTAGTTTTACTTTTCTTAATTAAAAAAAAAGCGTTTACAGTATTTTAAATGTTAACATTTACCTCAGCAAAGTAATTTTTATTCCTTTGTTTTTGAGTATTTATTTCAAAAATAGTTTGTAGGTCAACTTTTAAAAGCCTTATTGCCCTATTTAGACATTTTATTGTCTTGGTCAGGTTGGTTGTCTTTTCACGGGACTGTGTGGTTAAGTAAGATTCGTATTAAGGCTTAAGGCTTAAAATTGTATTATCCTATTTAACAGATAAATTAAAAAAATAAATGAAATTATTGTAGCGATCTTACAGTTAGTTTAACTGTACAGTTTTTACAACTGACTTATTACGAATACACTAAACACGATTACTTAAGACTACTAACATATATTTACACTCCTAGCAGCCAGGGCTCCTGATACATAATAACCTTCCACTTATCTCCAGAGGTGTCGAGCGGTATGCCTACTGCTTGCGCCACCGAGATTATGGCCGAATGGCAGATCACTGCTGCTTGATTTGTTAAGATCATTTTACTGCAGAGATCATAAGAAGTATGATTCTTTTTTTTCCAGAAGGTGCAAAGTTTTTAAGAAAGTTACTATAACCGTATACTAGCATCATATTTGTGTATTCTTAATTCGTAAAAACAAACGTGACACTAATTTATGCAAATTTTTATTAAACTGACGCAACTTATTATAGTGCACACAAAAGACTACTCATGTTTTTGGTCTTCGACTTGGTTGCAAAAGGAAAAACGATCTGAACTGTTAATCTTTTCTACTCTACTCGATATTGGTCCTGATTTTTACAAAAATAACACTTTAGCTGTAATTCCGAACAAAAAAAAGATAAATTTCGTTTAAAACAGCTATTAACAAATGATGACCTCAAAACGAACTATTTCCCGAGTGCTTGCTTGAAGCAACGGCAAGCAAAAGACACATTACGGAAATAATGGTTTCTTAACTCTAGTAGTACTATTACTAACATACAAAACTTAAATACTACACACAAACATAGAAATAAATAAAAGATCAAATCGCGGCGGTTTTCTCACTATTCGACCCGAACTGGTAACTTTCACTCTATTCGATCAGGGACATGAAGCAAGAAATTTTTAACATCTCATCAATACTCATGGGAAATCAGAATGAATTTGTTAAGGTTCAAATTCACGATTCCTCTAAGCAAGATTTTCTTAAGGAAATTGAGGATCTACGCCGGAGTATCAATCAAATGGCACTTAAAATAGAAAAAATAGGCGTAAAAGATAAACCAAGTGTTACCAAATACATCCCGCCTATAATAAAAAAGTCCATTTCCACCCAGACCGACAAGATCACGGAGGTTTCTACTTCTTCACAATCAAAATCTCCTACACCTCATAAAATCATTGCTAGAAAGGAATGGCATTATGTAGTGGTGTCCAACATTCCATCCCACTACACAGTAAATCAACTTGCTCACTCTATCAAAGAAAAACTTGGAACTGCTGACTTTATCCGATGTTTTCCATTGCCGAAGAATAAGAACAATTCAGACTCCACTTTTAAAATTCATGTTCAAAATGAGGATCTTTTTATCCAGCTGAAAAAGTCAAATACTTGGCCAGCTGGTACTGTAATTGATGGTCTTGAAGTGTGTCCATTGTCGCCGTTGGTTGTTCGGCCGATTGGCTCCGATAAAGAGGCGATAGCTGCAAGCAAGTCACTAGGATGGGGGCATGTCACCATCAAGTTTGTGGAGAAGACCAAGGACGATGATGGGTTAAAAATGGACCCGATGATTCCACCAATAGTGCGGCTGTCCCAAAGTTCGGATGCTGATAATGGACGTTACTTGCTGGCTGGACTGAGAGACCCATCTATCTTAAAAACCCTGAGGCTCTATCTGGCATACCTTCATGGCCAACCCTCGAATGTATGTTTTGAAGAGCACACCAACACCAGTGTCAAATTAATGCTGGCATCTGAGGGACTACCTACTGACTTGGATTCCCTGCGACGTCTTCATAACCGCTTCCATGACGTCTATGGTATTGGCTCGGATGAAATTGAAGAAGACCTTTCTGCTTTTAGATCCTTTTTTTCGTCTGAAAGACTTTTGCGGCTTAAAAAAGTTAGGGAAAGTCATGCTAACTATTTTTCTAGCGGTTCCCCATCTAGAAATAAAAATTTTTAGATAAAGTGACGCGAAACGAGGATCAAGCACCCTCTGATAAATCGGAAAATAGCAAGCTTAGTGTATTTCTACTTAATATTCAGTCCTTAAGACATAAAACTAATGATCTATTTCTTTTATTGGAAGAGCTAAATTTTCCAGAAATTGTTTCTATAACTGAACATTGGTTAAACATAGATGAACCTGTCTTTATTAAAAATTACACTACAATAGCAAGATTTAACAGAAGTAATTTATCCCATGGAGGTACTATGATAATGTCTCAATCATCAAAGTGTCAATCACCGATTTTTCATCAGTAACTAAGTTTGATAACTTATTATCTGAAAAAGTTTTTGAATTTTCCATCGTTCACCATAAGTTATATGACCTCTATATTGTTTGTGTTTATAGAACACCTGACGCTAATGTACAGACTTTCTGTCTAAAACTTCTAAGCTTGCTAGAATCCATGCCTCTTAAAAGTAAATTAATTTTGTGTGGCGACCTTTATATTGACTACTCCAGTGTGTGTGTTGCTCAAGAATCTCTTCAGTCTATTTTTGATTCAATGGGTTTTTTAATGCATGTAAATTCACTAATCAGAATAACTAAAAATAGTTCCAACACCATTGACTATATCGTGTCATCTTTTACTCTGAACTTCGTTTATTGTACTGTTCTCAGTTTTCTGACCATGAAGCTGTTTTGGCCAGATTTACTATTGACCTTTTAAGCAAAAATAATTTTCGTAAATTAGGACGTATTTTTGGTAAAAAAATTTTTTGAGGTTCAAGAATCTATGCAAAACAGCTGATTGGGGTCTTATCTCTGATGATAACACCCTAAACCATCTGAGAAACCTAATTAACAAATTATTTCAAAATGGGGTCTTTTCTAACTGCCTTAAGACTGCAATAATTATTCCCTTGCATAAAGGAGGAGATAAAGAGCAAGCTTCAAATTATCGTCCAATCGCTCTCATTCCAACATTATCGTAGATCATAGAAAGATTGGTTAAAAAAAGGCTATTATCATTTCTGTTTAAATATAAAATACTAACTCTCCATCAATTTGGCTTCTTGAGCAATAAATGTACTAATGGTGCTATGTTCTCCCTTTTTAACAGTGTTTACTCCAGTATAAACAATCATCATTTAACAGCAACTATAGAAGGCTTTTAATTATGTAAACCATACTATGTTGATCAACAAATTACAGCACTATGGGTTCAGAGGAACGCCTCTCGAATGGTTTAAGTCCTATCTTAGCTACAGAAGTCAGCTTGTAAAGGTTGATACGACCATGTCTTCTAGCAGACCAATAGAATGTGGGGTACCTCAAGGTTCAGTTTTGGGCCCAATTCTGTTTCTGCTGTTTATTAATGATATGGCCCATCTTAACATTAGCGGCAAAATCTGTCTCTTTGCCGATGATACTAGCTTTACATGGAGCAATCCGGATGTTGCGGCACTTCATGCAACTATTGCTAAAGACCTTATCAACATTAAATCGTAGTGCGATTCGAATCTTCTCTGCTTAAACATCTCAAAAACTAAAGTCTTATCTTATAGAGGTACTATCCAACCCTTTGTACTTAGCAACACCCGCTTGGACGTTGTTGAATCTGTGAAATTTTTGGGACTTATTGTTGACAGCTCTTTGAAGTTGGAATTACATATCGATGTTTTATCTAAAAAATTAAGTTCAGCTTGTTTTGCCATAAGATCGATTTCCAGGGAATTAAATCTTTCGTCATCAAGAACAGTGTATTATGCCCTTTTTGAGTCCGATCTTCGTTACGCCCCTTTCATTCTGAGGCACATGCTGTGCGACTCAGTTTGAGCGCATTTTTAAACTACAAAAGAGAGCGGTTTGCTATTTACTAGGACTTGATAGTCGAGCTCACTGCCAAGAAATGTTTAAAAGATTTAAAATATTAACCCTTCCATCTTTATTCATTCTTGAATCTATTTGCTTGGTTTGCAAGCATATTTCAGAAATTCCTAATAGACCATCTCACAATTATCCACTTCAAAACAAGAGCATGATCTTTATGTGCCAATCCCAAGGTCATCATCTGCCATCATCTGCCTTTGGAAATTAAATCATTGACATCTTTTCTTCGATTTCGTAATGCTTTAAAATCATATTTACTAGAGAGAGCTTTATATGCAGTACGAGATGATTTTTTTTATATTAATTTTTGAGTATCATGCACGCACTGGCTAATTATTAATTTTTTTATGTAGAATAGCAATATTTTAAACATTGTATTAATGTTTTTGACTGTTTTTGTTACTTTTTTTACTTTTTTTATTTTACTTTCTTGTTACTATTTTTATTTACTTTCCTATTTTCTTAATTTTTACATTTAGTATAAGAAATTTGATCAGGTACATTTATGTCTTTTGTACCCAGTTTTGTATATATTTATTTAGTACTTGTATTTTGATTTCTATATTTGTGTGTTTTGCTTTTTTATGTATAGCTTTGTCTGCAAAATTTTTTAAATTTTTTGACAATAAAGCATATTTGATTAATTAATTGATTGATTGATATTGATTTTTGCCACTCGGATAGATACTCCCGCACTAGTGCTGCTAACTGTTGTTAACTTTCTATGATCTCGATACGGGACTAGACGGATTGTTAGCATCGCCTAACATTATGTCTTGTGTATCACTTCCCATTGGTTACTATTCTCTGGATTGGGCTGGGGATCATCAACATCATCGCCTCGATGGTCTTTTGGTAATTCTGGCATCCGGCAATACTCCAAAGGGTATATTCATTGTACAGGCCTTAACACTTGTCCTCGACTTGTTAGTAGTAAATTTAGTAGTAGCTAGTAGCAGCTCGAACCAAACGAACCTTGGCGCCTTTACCAAGTAGTCTGCGCGACTCAAGCAACTTACCACTTCAATCTCCTGGTCCAACATTACCAACGTATTATCTATTGCATCACAATTAGGTAAACCGGTTTCGAACTTGTCTCGTCATCAAGACGTCAAAAAGCCCTTTGTCCGATAAAATATAACCGGACAAAGGGCGACAAGGTCTTTTGGGTTTTCAGAAACGTAAGTCAGAGGTTTTGCGTCTATGACGGAGTCGCACTTGCACAACACATTTGTTAATTCTTCCTAATTCAGTGATGTGGCAAGCCTTACAAAGTCGTCTCTTTTAGAATACCTATTAAGGCTCTCCCAAAACCCGTCCCACCACGTAGTGGGTTTCA
Source organism: Anthonomus grandis grandis (assembly GCF_022605725.1). NCBI lineage: Eukaryota > Metazoa > Arthropoda > Insecta > Coleoptera > Curculionidae > Anthonomus > Anthonomus grandis. The sequence goes on from NC_065546.1 coordinate 22,579,382, forward strand.
AATGCCAACAAATTTTCTGAATAGAAGATTTCTGCACTATAATGTCACAGTACAGGGTGTCCATTTATAAACTGACACATTTTACCTGCTTATAAGTCGAGAACGAAAAATGACAACAATGTGCGGTTTTCACAGAACCTCATCAATATTTTTAAAGTTTTTTTTTGACAGTATTGCCAAGTTTCAAAATTGACCTGAAATAGGAGGAAAAAATTGAAGATTTTCAAAGGCCGATTTCTCAAAAATTTTAAATGTAACACCCTGTACTTTTTAATTTCACATGTAAGCCTGTTAAATCCCCTTTCCGAAAATGTATAAATTGTCTTCAATTCATTATTTTTTTTACAGAGCTAATTTTAGTATATGACACCTTTTTGAAAATTTTCCTAGAATACATATTCGGTGATTGTCGATTGATGAACATTTTCTGGTAATTGCCTATGTATCGCTTTAGCATGATCATAATTAAATAATTTGCGCTATTGCCATGTCTATGAAAAGTATTTATTCTATGTATTAAATTATAACTATTTATAACAATTTTAACAACAAACAATTGAAGAAATTAATTTTAATTTATAACTAATAAATTAGCTGCTGAATATGACCCCCATTTTGCTCGGAACACAAATGTAGACGGAGAAATAAGTTACCGAAGGCGTTTTGTAGCATTCGCGGTGTAATTTGGTTAAAAACGTTTACTATGTTGTTGCGCAGTTCATCCAAATTTCTTGGGGTTGGATTGTAGCAACGTCTTTTACATATCCCCATATACAAGAATCTGGAATGGTTAAATCGGGAGAATAAGGTGCCCACTCGATTGGACCTGCTCGCCCTATCCATCTGTTTCCAAAAGTAATATCTAAGAAATCCCTTGCGACCCTGGAGAAGTGTAGTGGTGCACCGTCTTGCTGGAAGTAGACCGTGTCTAAAATTCCATCCTGCTGAAGTTGAGGATAAAAAAATGTTTCCAACATATCAGTGTAATTGTTTCCATTCACTGTTGCTTCTTGAAAAAAAATGGCCCATAAATTTTAAATGTCGATACTGCACACCAAACATTCAGCTTAGGAGAATCTCTTTCAAATTTGTTATCCACTCGAGGATTTTCATTTCCCCAAATTCGGCAGTTATGCTTATTTACTCGACCACTGAAATGTTGCCTCATCAGACATTATTAAATTGGTATCCGGCTCATTTCTAAAAAGATCTAGTAGTGTTTTGCACACTAAATATCTTTTTTCAAGGGCGCGATTTTCTATTTTTTGGAAAGTTTGAATTTTGTAGGGTTTAAACTTAATTATAAAAAAAAAATAACGAATTTAAGACAATTTATACATTTTCGGAAAGGGGATTTAACAGGCTTTAATGTGAAATTAAAAAGTACAGGGTGTTACATTTAAAATTTTTGAGAAATCGGCCGTTGAAAATCATCATTTGTTTTCCTCCTATTTCAGGTAAATTTTGAAACTTGGCAATACTGTCACACAAAACTTTAAAAATATTGATGAAGTTCTGTGAAAACCGCACATTGTTGTCATTTTTCGTTCTCGACTTATAAGCAGTTAAAATGTGTCAGTTTATAAATGGACACCCTGTATAATAAGGCAAAAAGGTTTTTTGCTTCAACGAAGTTAGTGCCGTTAATAGAATATACTGTTTTGGGTCTCATATGACGAGTAATAAAACGTCAAAACGCCTGAAGAAAACATGGCGTAGACAAAGAAGTGCAAAGTTCCAAATGAACTTCTTGAAAAACAGATAAATGATGATCATGAACTTCTTGAAGACAAAGAATTTATTCAAAAGCCATGGCGTCCCTAACTCGATCATTAAGAAGAAGAAAGGTTTCTACCTCTAATGGAATCATATCTTTTGCAACGTATACACTTAAGTAAATTAGACCTTCCTTGTCAACAAAGGGACCAAGACTAGCTATTATTGGGTCATCAGGTCAGTAATAAAAAACTCTTTTCGTAATCTTAAAGATAAAGTTCTCTGGTAAAATTTGGTTATTCAAAAATAGATCACTCTTTCGTCTATCACTAGAGGATATGATATTATAAAGCAAATATAGGCTATCATCCTGATCGTTTTGATAAACTTCGAAAAATAATCTATGTTCCAAAGTCGGCTATAATCTATGATTATTAATGTAGTCACCAGCATGCTTTTAAGCTCAGCATTCACCTCTTCTTCATCGTAGGCTGAATTTTCCGATGGCCAGTTTTCTTCTGACACATACAACCATGATAGTGCCTCCTACCAGTTCAAGTTCAGGAGCTGCTTGGGATAACATAGAGTTTAGAATGCCAGGTAAATGGTATCAATATTCACTAGAAGTCAAACTTCGATTCTCGGCCACTCGATTCCATACGAACACTCCCCACTCTTCTTTTCTTTGTATCCAGGATATAACAATAGAAGAATTACTTCAGAAGAAGTATTTATATTTTCGGCTTCGGTTTTTGCTTAGAGTGGTATGAAGTCTAGCCCCAATTGTAGCAGCTAACAATTCTAACCGTGGTAGTGGTAGTCATCTTTGAGTCACATTTGTTCAAAGGAACCCTAGGTTTTGTAGCAAGTCAGAAAACAGACACAATTTTATGTTTTTCAATCTGAACAAATGCTTCATAGGAATAAGCACCCCGGCAAGCATCACCAAATGTATGCAAACGAACTTTTATAGCAGCATCATCTACCAATCATTAGCAACCGTGGAATCTTTAATGTCTAAAACATAAGGTAAGATTTTACCTCTGATTTAAATGATCTGGCCACGCCCTCATCAATAGGTTAATACCCGGTATGGTTCTGTTTCCATAACCTTTGTAACATTATCTTTAGATCAGATATCAAAATAACCGGGCACAAAAATCCAATAGGATCGAGGACTTGTTGAGTTAATTAGAGGATCACTCCTTTTGTACAACAGAGAGATTTATACAACCTAAAAAATTTCCATTAATAACAATAACATCTTCCTGCAGCATCCATTTAAGACCAAGAACAATACACGGTTTCTCATTTTCATCACAGGAATCACTAGAATCGGAACGATTCCACCTTCTAATGTCAAACTGACCTTAAGTTATGATCACTGAGGACTCCTAAATAAGTTTAGTAGCAGCCTTGTCATCAAGCAAGCTTGTAACACACTTGTCTACGTTAAAACTGCACTTGAAGCGCTCTATAGCATCGTTAAAATAAACAGAATTGGATTTGAAACGCTTTAGAAGATATTGCGACAAGTGATAGTTTAGAGTAGCAGCAAGAAGAAAAGGAGTATTATAAAAACCAAAATCACGCGTTCGTGTATAAAAACAACTTTCTGACTTTAAGAGTCAAACCATAAGAATTTAAGAAATTCCTGATCCCTTTCATATACACCTATCTGCAACAAGGCTTTCTAATGTCAGAAATTATTCTGAACCTTAATAAAATCGAGGAAATAACTGCTTTCATTCTGCCACTCTTCAAAATTTTATCCATTTTTTAGCCTTTTTTGATCAAAAACAAAATATATATATACATATATTTTTAGCCATAAGTCACCACTCCTTGCATCCATAGTGAAGAAATTCAAATTGTTAAAAAGGACTATTATGGTAATTCCTCTTATGAGCTGGCATCCGCATACCAGCTCACGGCGTTCTCCTGTCAACAATCTCCTAACACATCAGCTCCTAACAAAAGCTCAATATTAGCTCAATATCCCCATTGTCTGAAATCTGAATATTTCGAGCTTGTAACTCACTGATCCAGAGTCTTTGGAACGCTAGACTTTTATTGAAAATGTGAATGCAATAAACTGTGATGCCTTAACTTACATTTTTTATCAGGATAGAACCTACACATTTTGGAGAAATGGTCCTTACACAAGCAGTTAGAGCAGTCCAACTTCTAGCTGTAGCTTTATGAACCTTAACGGAAATTAGATGGATAAGCCAAGTATACCGATACTTAATGGGTAACCCCAAACTAACGCTCCTCAATACTTGTTAAGATTGTCAATCAAATTACGTAATGCAATAATAGTCTCTTTGATAAGTGGCTCCAAATAAAAAGTATCTTTAAGATCGGTATTCACTAATAAACGAGAGTTATCAAACCTTAACATACTACTATATCAAACCAAACAGATGTGTTAGTACACATCTAAGAGTTAAATAAAATGATAAGCTAGAAAGGTGCCATTTCTCAATATAATTTTGAGAAGAAAGCTCCAATATAGCTTGGAATAACTCTAATTGCCCCATCACCTAATGATGCTCTTAAATAGTAAAACTTCTGAATTTCACTCAGTGCTCTAAATATTAATGAGTCATATGTTTCTTAATACCCAAGCGATTTATTAGGTTCACCGTTAAAATTAGGTAATTTATTGGGAGGTTAATTCATATTAGTAACACTAAAAGATAAATTTAAAATTGGAAACTCTTCCTTTTTTGTAAATTTTCCTAAACCCACTGTTGCTGTTGCCAAAGTATCTGTGTGAAGTGATGTAAAATATTTCCTTTCGTCATAATGTTCTGCTAATCGTTCTTCTAAGTAGTTTAATTCAATTGAAGACTGTACTTGCTCATACTCATTAAAAACCCTTAATTAATTTAGCGGCTTGCAATTTTCAGAGTTTGTTGTTTTATGCTGATAATACTATTTTTCAGTATAAATAAATAATATTTAATGTAAGGCACAATTTTAAAATTTTACTAGATTTTCTAATCTCTTCTGTTACCGACGTTTTTTTAAATTTTTATTGGGATGTGAAAATTTTAATGAAAAACTTTTAAAATAAAATAAAAAAGTAAAATACCATCAATATACCGAATTAAATTAGACATTAAAATAATTTTCCTCTTAGACGTCTACCCAGTTTTCACACTTAAGAGCAAATTTAAAATTAATTAAATTAGTAAAACTAAAATTTATTTTAAGCTTGCCACTCTGATTGACTTTTCCGATACGATTGTTAAGAGTTCTAGAAATAAAAAATACCGATCATGCTCTAATATAGCTTAGACTGACTTAGCTAAAACGGGGAATATTTTTTTGAATTAAAGATGTTCAATATATTAATATAATATTTATTATTTATTGAACTAAGGAAAGGCATAATAAAATCGCCAATAAGAATTAATTCGTATAAGTTAGTCTTCATTTGCTTCATGTAATATATAAAAATCTAGACATTTTTATTTGAAGCGCATTGGTATAAAATTTCACATAATTTTTTTCTGACAAATTATATCCTTCAATAAACAGTGATTTAATATCCTCTAAATTAGCCCACGTTTCCGTAAGCAATACAATTTTATAAATTTATTTGCATAAATGATATACAATCAGATTGAAAAGTATTGCAACGTTTTTACCCTTGGTTAGGTCTGAATTAAAATAATCGAAAATAGTCAACTGGTTTATTTACACACTTTACACACATGTGCGAGTTAAATCTCGCCTCAATATTCCGAACCCAATTTCGACTGAACTGTCAACTGAATTCCAGCAGCGAAGACTTATATGTATACTCAGCTAGCCATGATTCCGAAAAATTCGTTATCCTTCCGGACGTCGTGCTTAACTTAAATATTTAAAGAATAATCATATGTTATTTCTCCACTTTATTTTAGGGTTTTATATTGAAGTCTTTGTTTTTTCTATGAAAAATTGTGTAGTAAGTAATAACCTTAGTATAGGGTACATATCATCATCTTTAGGCGATGCTTCGATCACAATATGTTCAATAGCTGTTTTATCGTAGTTCGCGTCACGAAGAATTGTGATTCCTGATGAAAACACTCGAGATAAAAGTACTGAAAGTTCACAGAAACTACGTCTATTGACTTTTTCGGTACTGCAGAGAGTACGCTGATTGAAGCTCTGCTGGTTTTTAATGCACTGATTAAATACGTACTGGGTTATTTATTATTGTTGTAAACATTAACCTTACTATTATGACTAAATTTAAAAGCGAAATTATCCTCTTCAAACTTTGTCCAGACCTTTCTAGCTTATCATTTTATTCTTGTCGCAACTCTTAGATGCGCCGAGTGTTATACAATTTAATTTTAAAACTATTTTCGTAAACTAGCACTCAGTGCAATTATTTTAAAACTGTCTCATAAGGTCGGTTCTGTGTAACCTCGTATGAGGTCGATCGCGACTCAGTCGTGACGAGAAGGGTGGTCATTCGATTTGTTTTAGGTTTCTTGGTATATATTTGTTATTTTCCCTAATATTTGACAGATGAAAACGTCAATTGTCTTTTCTATTGATAAACACTAAGAATTTTTTTTTGTTAATTTTTTTCGTCTTCGTGTGTTTTTATTTAAATATATGCCCATATTATTTCTTTAAAATAAAAAAATGCCGTTTAAAACCACCACTACCTATAGGAAAATAATAATTGAATTCATGGAAAATCACAAAAATTTGGTGTGTTCATCCACCTTTGGTTTTATTATGGCAACATGGGTCCAATCAATAGCACTTGGTCCAATCAATCACAAAATTGGAAGAAGGGAAATTGGATCTCTTCATAAATGTTAATTTATTAATTTGTTCATCTATTGTCTTTGGGAAAATTAATGAATTGGTCAGCACGGTGGTTGTCAATAATTTCAGTGATTTTATTTATCCAACGACTTGCAGTAGTTTCGCTATTTCTAAATTTAAAATCTTATCCAATCCTTCTTTGGTAACAGTCTGTAGCATAAAATCTTGCCATACTAAAACTGCCCATTCAATGGTAACTCTACTTTCTCTGCCTCTATTATTAACAGAAGGTTGTGGAAAATAGGGTCAAATTAGATCTATTAGTTGTTGTGTTTAAGAAAGCTTCTTGATATACAAATGAAAACCTGGTATGACTATTGACAAACAATCAATGAGACAAATACGTTTAAAAAAGGATGCTGACACATTATGCATGTATTAAATAAGGATGAAGCTATATCGTCTGGTGCATACGATATACCCAAGCGTGTCGTCGATAAATCGTTAAAAACTAGGCAATCCGCAAGACACTCACGATTGAAAATTTTATTTAGAATCAGTCATATCGAGTAATCGTGTCGAATCGTAATTTTAGAATCCCAGTCAGATCTCAGAATGGGCACTTGATTCGAGCGAATTGAACGAGGTTTGGTTTTTCAAATTCCCCTTTCGTTTTCGCTCCAGTACCACGCAAATGCAACTATGTATACGAGCAGTTGCTTGCCCCAAGACCATTGGAATAGAAACCGGGCAGCCCCGTCGAAATCGCCATTAGTAGTTTTATCAGTTTTACATTAGTAGCTTTACCAATTACTTTTTTTGCATTCTGTAAAAAACTTTGCAGGTCCATCCCAGAATGTTTGACATTTCAGTGACAGACGCTTTCATCTCCTAAAGTCATAAAGCCAAACGAAGCCGTTATTGTGCCTATGGTATTCGGCAATGACATCATATGCGTGATTCATCTGATCGCTGATATCTTGAAATCATCTCGCAATGAAAATTCAAAGTTGACTAAAATAAATGGCATCCATTCTTTTATGCAGCTGACTCACGTAGTCCTTTCCGGCAGCATCACTTCCGATGGCATTCTTAACTTCAGATGGCATGATAGACTGAGTTTTTTTCCATCACTATTCGAGCCGTAGACCTAGAACGTTGTTTTCATAGATGATCGATAGATAAGCTAGCATGAACAAAGTAAGAAAGCTAGCTTAGTCAAGAGACTAAGCCTGTCTATTTGGTCAAAATAGTCTGTAGCCGACAGACTATTTTTACCAAATTATGTTTCTATTCATGCGTTTGACCATTCCATTTGACTGTAATGGGCGGCTGTAGTGTACCTTTCGTTGTCTTAATTCCAAATGTCTTACAGATATTCTGGAACTAGTTAGCCTTCTTTCCTCCTTGGCGTCGTGGTCAAATATTTTCCGCCGTCTATCTTCCAATATTAGAGACTTCCATTGCGCCAAATATAACTTGACTGAGGAACATCGACGATGGAGGTTCTTAACATCTTTCTTCTCTGCTTGCTGACAATGTTTTCCGTCTTTTAAACATGGTCTTTTTGATGTGGCACCTGCATTTCCATGGATTCTCCGTGCTCAGTTTTTAGTCTCAAACTCCTGTGGCCTGTCGGTAGGTGCATTTTTGAGGATAGGTGCCTCTTTTAGGTGATCAAAATGTTTCTGACAGTCTTGTGTCCTAACTTCGTTAATTTTCTGCGAGTTCTTTAATAACTTAGTTCATTTCTTTCAAATGATTGACATGCATTACCCACACCGTAATACTCCATCGTCTTAATTTTTTATCGAAAAAATACTTAAATTCTTTCAATATTTCTATATTTCTCAATTAGTAAGTCAAGAGTTCATCTCTTTTTGATATTTTCAAATGTCTCCTTTGTACTATATAGATGGATGAAACTCGGATGATAAGGTAAGGATAATTCATCTAAGAATGAATATATTTTTTTAAAAACTTGTCGAAGTGTTTGCCTTAAGAAGAACCAATTATAGATATAGTGGTAACTTATCGTAAGGTTGATGCAAATTGCTTTTACAATAGTTTTATGTAAGTATCAATGTCAAATTAGCATGCCGTATTAAAGTTCAGTCAAATAGAAGTTTGACGTATAGACTTTTTTTCGATAGATATATCAGGAAACATACATAACTCGAATAGAAAGTCGTGTTACCTAAGTCATTTTTGTTTAAAAATTCTTAGTAATTAGAAATCACTGCCTCTCAGCCCGGTTTTCCGAACTTCAAAAAAAACCACTTCATATTTTGAAAAGAATATCCTGCATTACGTTTAAAAATTAAAATATTACTAACTTTTTTTAAAAACCTTCTCTATGCTGTTATTATTTTTCTCGTATAACCTAAAATGTTTACTCTTTCAAGAGAATTACCTTTATATGAAACAAATGCAAAAACAGGTAAAGCGCGAAAAGACGCGTCCCGGTGCCAGGCGCCGGGAGCGTCGCAGTTTTTTCTTGCCTTTTTTAAATCTTGCAGGTAATAAAAATGACGCCTGTCGTATATACGGGAAACTGTTTGGTATTTTATAGCCGTTTAAATAATACACATTATATGTATTATTTTCTTGGTAAATAACCAATATATTTCTAAATGTATTAAAGCTAGAATGGCACTTGTCCTTTTTTGTTCTGCACACTTGTTCCCGTCCTAAAAATCTATAACAGTCCAAACGTGGCAGATGTTCCATTTTAACTCCGAACTAGTTCGGAACAGTTGGGATAATCAAAAATTCATTTGCACTGTGATATCGCTCAAATTCGAATTTGCAACTTCGGCTAGTGGGAATTTTATGACTGACGCCATCCTGCTGCTGCCCCATATAATCCAAATTGAACTTTCTCTTTAAATTACCTTTTTTTCTACCAATTAATCAAATTGGTTTTTAATCTGACTAAGATCTGTCCATCTTTCAGTAATAATTTTTTGTAAGCTTAAAAAATACCTAACCTTTTAAAAGCTGTGAAAAATCTTAACGTCTTCAGGGCGGTATAGATAGTTTATAACCATTTTTCAATGTAATATTTGGTCTGCAAAAAGGCACGAGTATGAACAACTTTTCATTGCATGACAATATTACTCTCAAAGATGAAATTTAGTTCATTGGTAGTAAGATTAAATATGCAATTTATACAACTTTAATAAATAAAAAAATAGCCACCTTGAAAAATGAACCCAAAGCACTAATTCCGTTATCATAGTTCAAATCGATGGTTGTTATATGATTTTTTTCTTAGCAATTATTATTTCACAAACCTAAAAAAAAACAATAGCTGATATATAAAAATTCTCTGAATCTGTCATACAAAATACAACTTCTATTTACAAAAATAACCTCAATTTTATATTAACCTAAAAATGAATTCCCAAGTTTACACAAGGTTGAAAAATGACATCAAGGTTAGACTTAACCTTTATTTTACCAAAAAAGTTTAAAAAAACATATATTTAACAGTTTTTTAAGCAATAAAATTACCAAAATTGTACCATTTTGAATGAAAAGATTTTCGCTTTATCAGAATCTTAGACTGAAAATAAAGTTTAATTTACAATTTAAAAAATTACTTCGACTATTAAATCACCTTGAAATTTAACCTTTAGGCCAAATTTAGGATAATTTTATTTCTCTCCCATTGTATCATCTAACTTTTGAATAGATAATGTTTTGATACCACCGTTTAGGTTTTGAATTGCTCGCCTGGTCGGACTAAAATAAACTTACCGAATGCATATATCGAGTCATCAAAGAGAGAGAATGATAAATGTTTTAGTAGACAAAAGTTTTAGTTTTTTGGCCGAAGACGTGAATGCTGACCTTAAAGCTTATTTTGTAGTTTTGCTACTCAGCCGTCTAGACCTTGTTTGAGTGTATCCAACGGTGGAATGTTACCAACATTAATTAATTGTAATGTACCGTATTTGATCCCCATTAAATTAAAATATATATTCCACAATTCTTCCTGCTACCCTTTCAAAGTATGAAATGAGAAAAAAAATTTCATCTTGCTTTAAACAAGCTATTATGGTACCCTTTTCCATTAAGGTGGTGGATTAAAAACTGGTGCAGGTTGGCTGCAGGGTCCAGCTCGTCTGGGTACCTGGCCACGCAGGCCATGCAGGTAACGAGGAAGCGGACTTTCTTGCCAGACTGGGGTCCGCGAATAAGCCGATGGGGCCGGAACCCATAATTGGTATCGCCAAATGCGTAGCAGTCGCATCAATGAAGGGTTTGCTGGACAAGTGGACCCACCGAAGATGGACTGAGACCCCTGGTATGAGACATGCCAAAGCGCACGTAGGTGGGACATCTGCCTGTCTCACCAAGAATCTAATACGCCTAAAAAGACGCGAAATTCGGCTAGTGACAGGTCTTTTAACCGGACAGTGGCACTTAAGAAGCCATCTCCATGCTATCGGTATTGCGGACAACCCGGAATGCCGGTGGTGCTGGGAGGAGGATGAAACCGTGGACCATGTGGTCAAGGAGAGCCCAGCACTCACGCGCCAGGTTCAAATACTTGGGTAACACCTTAAGTGCACCAAGTGACTTTAAATCCTTCAGACCAGAGAGCCTTATCAGTTTTTCTAAGGCCATTGGGCTCTAGTAATCCCCGGTGGGGCATGACGGGTCCATCAGAAGACCTATATGCACAACTGTTTAGAAACACAAAGCGCACTGTTTTGATAATTTCAATTTTAATAGTAGCCTCTTCAAAATAACAGATGTTTAACTACTGCCTAATTTCCATGCTTCCAACTTGAAATGAAAATTCTATGTCTTCAAGGACTAGCTTTGTTTTTCGAGAAAAATTCACTTATATATAACTAAGAATTTATCTTAGAAAAGGACTTAATACTATGCAGGCTATTATAAATTTTAATACTTTTATTTTAGTTAGTTTTGAGAACAGGGAGCATGTTGATAAACTTCTCTAGAACTATAAACTAGATCCCAGGAATTTTGGACGTTTTATAATATGAAAGATAAAGATAATGTATTTATTCAGTTTATAGGTTGGATAACCAAGAGCAATAATTATTGGTCTCAAACAGTTTATGATTTTGATATAATTTTACCAGTCCATGAAGTTGGTGATACCGCTTCGGGCTTAATAATGTTTTTTTGATGTTATCTTTAGGAAGTATCAGGAAAAAATTACGCTTCCACACGACGGCGACGGCTCGTAAGCCCGATAGAAACCATCTCTAAAAAAAGGGACTTTTATTGCGAAAGCTTATCAATATGAAATAATGTTTCAAACAAGAATGAATAATGCCTGAAATGCTACTTCATCCTGCCGCTTTGTACTTTTTTAACTCTAAAATTGTTTTTTCATGTTATACTTATTTTAGGGCGTTTGTTATACTTATTTATAATATGTAAGAGAAAAATGCCTCAGATGCATTACGATTATTTAAGAAGTCAACATACTTCTGAATAAACGCTCATAATTTTCCGCTATATTGTGGTAATAATTATTTTTATCACCAGCATTTTATTTAGAAACATTCGTCTAAGCGTACTTCTTTCGTAAATGCCCGTTTACAATCTGCCATATCTTACCCTCCTTAGTAAAAGCAAACCCAATTCTGCTATAATAGCATCTTCGCTTAGTTTCTGTTACCAGTTTAAATAATCAGCACAAAAAGAGATTATATTTAATTAAATTTCTACAAAATTTAAGTAATAAAAATTAAGATCTCTTTATCACTTATACAGGGTGTTCATTTCGAAATTGCCCACCACGGATTTATCGAAAACCACTGTTTAAAAAAAAAACGCTGAAATACTATATACAAACCTTTTGACGTTTGTCAAGGGGGACAACTTTCTAATCTAAAATTACTTCACCCCCTTTCGTTCGTATTACCTGAGTAATAATTTGTTTAAAAGGTCTTTCCAAGTCTTTTATTTTGACGTTGATTTTTTTTTAAATAGGTCGATTCGTTTTCGAGAAAATTAGCAAAATCTTTGTTTATCTTAATTTGTTCAGATAGAAAACAAAAACATGAAAATATCAGTTTTTATTTCAATAAGTGTTCAAAATGTTGCCCGTTAGGGTTTTAGCAAATCTAAAATTCGTTTATAATTTAAAACGGAAACTACCAACATAAACAGCAATTCCGAAGATTAGACGTGGAAAAAACTAAATAACAACCTGAATTTTTTTCCGCATTCTTTTCAACAACACAGACATCCTGGGCGAACTATATTTATTCTTATACCTGCTTAGTTATTTATAGTTGCTAAGGAAAATAAAGAATTTATTTTGCCGTCAGTTACATTTGTGACAGTCTTGGAATAGTGAAAATTTATTTGTTGAATTGAAGATTTTACTTCCAAAATGGTTTACACACTAGCCGAAAGAGTGGAAATTATTCTAATTTATGGTGCCCAAAATCAATGTGCTCGGCAAACTGCCGTTACGTTTAATGTCAGACATCCGGAGAAGATAACTTCGCATAGGTATGTTTTCGCGCTTGTTACTAAGTTTACTGAAACTGGATCTGTTGCAAATAAAAAACGTGATCATCGACGAATTTTAGATGAAGCCGCTCAAGTTGGAAGTTTTGGGACATTTTGGAATAAATCCTAATACTTCATTACGCAAAATTGTTGCTGCTACTGGTATTTCATTAGGCTCTGTTCACACAGTTACCAAACTTCATAAATTTCATCCATTTAAAATGAAAATATTGCAGGAGTTAACCGAAGACGATTTCGATAGACGAGTTGAGTTTTGTGAAAAAATGACTGAAGCAATTAATAATAATACTATTCATATAAAGAATATCTGATTCAGCGATGAATGCACATTTTATCTAAATGGATTTGTTAATAAGCATAACTGTAGATATTGGAGCAATGAAAATCCTCATGCATTTGTAGAAGGGTTACCTTACCCAGTACCCTCAAACAATTAATGTATGGGCAGGCATTTTAGGAAATAAAATGATTGGCCCATTATTTATTAACGGAAATTTAAATGAAGACATTTATTTGGATATGTTGGAAAATACCATCAATCCGCTTATCACTGAATCCATTGAAAACCAAATCGATGATGATGGAAACCCTATACTTGATGAGGCTGAAATATATTTCCAGCAAGACGGCGCTCCTCCTCACTATGTTCTTCCCGTTCGGCAATGGCTAGACGACGAGTTTCCAGATAAATGGATAGGGCGAAGGGTGCGTATAGAATGGCCTGCTAGATCTCCTGATATAACGCCGTTAGATTTTTTCTATGGGGTCATTACTCCCCAACCTTAAAGTTTGGATGAACTTCGTCAACGCATCATCGACAGCTGCCATTCTCATGTTTTTGTTTTCTATCTGAACAAATTAAGATAAACAAAGATTTTTCTAATTGTTTCGAAAACGATTTAAAATTTTTAAGGGGATGACCCTGGGGGGCAATGGGTGGAAGGGGGTGAAGTAATTTTAGGTTAGAAAGTTGTCCCCCTTGACTAAACTTTTGACGTATTTCGGCGTTTTTTTTTTAAACAGTGGTTTTCGATAAATCCGTGGTGGGAAGTTTTGAAATGAACACCCTGTATAATTTCTTTTATATATATCCTCTACCGATATCTTTCTGAATCTGCTCTTGTGTAAGCTACACATTTTTAATAAATAATTTTAATATCCTATGTCTGTCACGTCTCCAAACTTAAAAACTTTGTCACAATTCCAAGTCCCTAAACTTCCGTACTCGTCAAACATTCTCACGCATTTTTCGAGGAACTTCCCGCCCGGAAAGTTTTTCAACCAAGTCAAGAAAGCGCCTCGAAACAGAACTACATATATGCAAGTTTTATTACGATTTTTTTTTGCTTTAGTAAAATGTGATTTCTTATATTCCATGTACAAGAGAAAATGGGATTTTTGCGAGACTCCGGATGAGACAAAACGTCTCAGAACTTTCCGTAATATCTATTTCCTGTTATATGTATATCAAGAGAGTTTGGGTAGTGAGATATATGGAAATTTTTTATTGGAAAATGCGACTTCATGCTTACAGTTGCGGATTGTGAATAGCTTTAATATGAGAAAAGAGTGCAATTTTATTAGCATTTGCATTATATAGTAAAAATAAGATTAATTTGTCTTTCATGGCAAAAGAAAAAAATATTTTTTAAGTACTGGGGGAAAATTATTGTATTATTGTATCTGCGTCACTCTCCTTTTTACGTACCTTTAAATATGATATACAAGCTGTGGCTATATTTGGAAAAATGTGGAGGAATAAGAAGTTTAATTTTTGACGAGAAAAAATTAATATCTTGATAAGTAAAATTTATTTTAGTCTCCTGACTCAACGCTTAGTTGCGCGGCTCTTTTTATTTTCTTCGACGTCCAGTTTTCGATTTCCAAAATGTGATAATGATTAGGCAGAGTTGCAATTTCACATTCAGCTTAAGATGTAGTTATATTAGTTATATGATGTGTATATGATTATTACATAAATTACACATAATATTGTAATCCATTTTATCTAGTTTAAAAGTATAATGGGATGTACATGCAACTTCTATATAGCTGTTATTATTCATTGCTGTAATTCTTGGGAATTATTATGCCGCGTCATATAAACTCGATTTTTAGATAGCGCGATTATTGGTTTCTCTCCATTTTTGCGGAAACGAATCCTCTAGTAATGGCCGAATAATGTTAGCATACTATATCGTGGTGTACCATATTTGCCACAGAAATATTGTCTAAAAGCTCAGGAATGACTTGTTATAGTATGTTTAAATACTGGTCTGCTATTAGCACCCCTTGAAACATTCTGAAAAGTAGTTATCGACCTAAAATGAAACATGCAACTCTAAACCCGAACCTTCTCTACCGTTGATATTCAAAAGTAATATGAAGATTTTCTTGATGCCAATGACTGCTATTATTCCTATTGAAAAATTCCATCTGATGAAAAATAAGCTTCATTTCTACATTTTACAAATCGACCAAAGTTAATATTCAATTGCGTCTAGGAAATATACCAATTACACAAAACTAAGCAACGTTCAGCGTTTCCAGGTTATCAGAATCACATGGGCTACCCTAAAACTTCATTAAAACCATGTTTTACTTTTTCAATATATGAAATAATAACGGAAATAGGAAGAGGGTCCCAAAATTCAAAATTTTTAAAATCATTCTGTAGATTGAAAACTATGATAGCTGTCAAATTTTTGACAACGGCATATTTTGTTTCATAAAGAAAATAGCACTACTGTGCTACTATTCGCATTACTATGCGAATACCGCATAGCTCTATCTGCTATCAACAACTGAGATAACCTACAAAAGTGTTCTAATTTGGACACCCTGTATAGTAAACGAAAAATGGGAAATAAATCCGTTCTTGACAAAACGGTAATGACGGATTTTTCAACATAAGATGTCAAAAGTAGTCAAGTTAAAAAAAAACTC
Organism: Anthonomus grandis grandis; assembly: GCF_022605725.1. NCBI lineage: Eukaryota > Metazoa > Arthropoda > Insecta > Coleoptera > Curculionidae > Anthonomus > Anthonomus grandis. The sequence continues at coordinate 22,595,354 of NC_065546.1, forward strand.
CACTGCTTTTTTCATGCTTATTTGTGCTTAAAAAAAAATGCCTATAATTTCTTACTTCCATTATTAATCTAATTCAATCCTCTTCTCCATTATACATTTTGTCTACTATTATATTATCTTTTAGTAAGATATTTTTAAAATAAACAAACTAATATTAATACAGATATTGTGAAAGATTTTTTAGTTTTAATACAAGAATAACTCTAATGTTAACACTGTTTTCATTAGATCTACTACACTAAGTTAAACAAATTTATCTATAATTTAGTATACAAACTGACTAAAAGTAATCAGCAATTGTTAATTGCTTTATATAACATTAATTATATAAAGCAATTTTATTGAAAAAATATTTTTAATACATATTAGAACATATAAATATATTAGATATTAAAAGACGCCAATCTTTATTATTAAAATAAATCTTTTGTAAATCATTGTATATTGTATTGATCAATTTTTCTTCAGAATAATTTTAAGTTCCAGTCTTACTAAAAATGGATCTAAGCTGTATCTCCGAAAGTATTAGTCTTGTGGAAAAAAATCATTATTTTCATGTTTTTGGAGTTGTAGCTAGAGAAGTTGCGCCTTCAATGGCAAATTAAATTAAATTTTTAGATACATATTTGCTAAAAGGCAGTAATTCAATAAATTTAGTGAAGTTTAGAAGATGCTTTATTTTTTTTACCCGAATTAAAAGTTTTATCACCTGAATTACTAACATTTGTTCTAATTAATATATTATTTGGATATATCATGATTTCTTTAAGATTTTGAACATACTTCCAAAAGAAACTTGTGTACGGACGTAAACCTGTAGTAAATACTTAGTTAAATGCAGGTGGGCAAATCGGTCATTATGTATAGAGAGGCTTAAAGGTGAAAGATAGATGTTTAAAGGTAAAATATGGCAACGCTAACGCATGCATTTCGTGTACTCGCCTGCTAAGTCGTGATTTTTCAGTATCTATATATTTGTGTTCTGTATTTAGCACGTCTGTATATTTTCTTAGTAGTTTAGGTCTTTATATAATATCACAGATATAACTAGCTAACGCAACTAACGTAATAACGCTTGCGTTAGCTAGTTATATCTGTGATAATATCTATATTAGTAAGCGCCTGACCTTGATAGTAGGTAACTGCATTACTTCCAGTAAAATTTCGGAAAATATTCCGCGAAAGTTCAGTCATTTCTAAAATATTTTTCTCATGCAGGCTTTACAAACATACATCAGTATCTAACCCACATAGAATTTTAATCTCAAAATGTTTATTAAGCTGTATTACATAAATTATATTAAAGCGTAAAAAATGAGAATAAAAATATAAAATTTACAAACTATACAAAAATCAAATTAAAAGTCTTAAAATGGCTCCCTTATTTAAAAAAGAGATTTGCACTAAGTAGGACGATCGTCGTCCACTAAGCAATAAAATGCGAAATTTAATTGACAGAAATTAATTCTTTAAATTAAAGATTTAAATAGACCTCCTTCTTTGGCTAAACAATAAGGTAACGTACTATAAAAGCAATTTCGTACATCTATATAAGTAAACTAAATACTATTTAATTTTTTAAAGAATATCAATTTATATAGCCTGCATAAATTAATATAGGTTATTTAATACCTCCAGTCTTACTAATGAGACGGTTAGCAAAAGTATAAGCAAAGAAAATAAAATAGTAAACTAGTAGTATAATTATCTTTGGTATAAGTTACAAATTCTTTTACCATAACTGCATTATGAACAGGGCAGTCATCTTGTTGAAAGGTTGAAAGGTACAGATTCATTCCGACTTTTTCTATCATGGTTTCATTCTTTGCTACTGACCTTCGGGAAATATTTCCTGAGTTTTGAATTATTTAAACATTTCTATCCATGTTTTTTCCAAATATTGGTAACAGTTTCATGGTTCGTACCCAGTTTCTCTTTAACACTTCTACTTGATCGTGTTGAATCCACTTAGGACGAGGGCACTACATACCATTCCTTCCAGTCGTTCTTGCTCCTGAAATCTTTCGATAAAAGTCTCTCGCACTTTAGTATGATGTTTATGACAATGTTGAAGACAAAGGGATGTCTGAAAATTCGAAACCACATTTAAAATTTGTTTTTTTCGCAAACAATCTGTCTTTTTTCAAATGTAATGGAAAACAAATTCCTACAATGTACTACCGAAGTACTTATATAACACCAAAGTAGTATAAGCAGCCAAAATAGGTTGAGAAAAAATAATAGCGCTTTCAACAATGCAACATTTAGATATCTTAGATATCAGAAGGATAAAGCTTTGATGGAGTGTTTTCTGTTGTCGGACTCTGCATTAGCTTATAGATGCGAGTTTTATGTTTTCGACCAGCCTCTTTGGTATTACTCCTGTTGTTGACACAATAATTGGGATTGTCCGCACTCTCATTGCCCATCGTCATCATATTTGGAATCTGATCCTTGTACTCTATCCTTGCGAAACATAATCTTTTCATTATGTTTCGCTCTTAGGCTATTACTATTAGGAATAGCTACATCAATAAGATTTGTATTCCTAGAAATTTTATCGATTAGCATTAGATCAGGTCTATTGTTACTTACTCGTTGGTCTGTAAGCACAGCGCGATCCCAATACAAATTGAGTTTCACTTTTTTATTTTCAAGAACTGGTTCTGGCTTATAGTTATAATATGGTACCTTGGCTGTTGATAAGACAGCCAAGATCACATTACAGATGTTATAATGTGATCTGTGTAGGTCTAGGCCTGATGATGCTCCGATAGGAGCGAAACACGTATAGCTTTTAAAAAATTATACGGATTTGATGAGACCGTGACGTGTTTTTACCTTTGTTTTGTTGATAAGACGTTTAGTTTTTCTGCCAGTTCTTGATACAGTATCTTTGCAACTAGATCATGTCGTTCTTTATATTTCGTTGGTGCAAAAGTTTGACATCTACTGGTGACATGCTGAATAGACTTCGTTGTCTCACATCCATACCTACATCCCGTCGCACTTTGTACCGTCGCGTCGGGTCACCTACGACAAATTTTAAATAATTTCTTGTTGATACTTGATCTTGGATAGCCAAGAAATAAGAAACTCTTCAGTTTTGGGGAAAAGCTGTCCCGAAGTCCACAGAACCAGTAGTTAGACGCAGCTATGTCGACATACTCCTGTTAAACCTGGTGAACATGTCTTCCATGTAGTAGTTTTCCTATCCATGCTTGCATTTTTTTTTGCTATGGTGTATGGTTTAAGTGGTATTGTAGTATTGTTAAGTGGTTTAAGTAGTTCTAGCCTTTGTTTGCAAATTTTCGATGTCCATTTTAGTCCATCCTATAATACTTAAAGTTAATGAGATGACTCTTTATGTATTAATAGCTTTAAATAAGTCTATTATAGGTCTATTCGTTACACCTGCTTCATTTCTAGATATTTATTCTTAGATAAATATTATATCATTCTTAGATATTATTATTATTATTATTATTATTATAATTATTATTTTGTAGGAAGTAAATATTTTTTATTCACATATACTGATCAAAACTATATAATTTTTTTAGCTTATGAAATGAAATACTTTCATGACAAGTTTGTAAATAAACACATTCCGTAAAATGGATAAAATAAAATATTCTACTATAACATTTATAATAAGGTTCCTAGTCGCTTTTCTCAAATAAATACAAACCTTTTTCAAACATTCTCAAATAAAAGAAATTTAGTTAATCATAAAGGTCTTTATAAATTCGCCGTAAGATATTAAGGTTTTAAAGGGTGGTTTTATATTATATTGGGTTTATTTTTATTCTTGATTTGCTATTAATGCGTAGGCATTATTATTTAGTGTATTTAAATTTCTAAATATTAAATTTCCTAATTAATAAATTTATAATTAATCAGTCAGAAATTGATTATATTTAAAATAAAATAGATTTTATAATAAACAGACGATGGAGATCGGAGGCATAGTGGACGTCTTTCTAAATAGTTTTTGGTTCGAATGCAGCATGTGTAGGATAGATCTTCATATTAAGCTATCTTCTACTACAGTAGTACTACTAAAAGTTACTCTAACCGTATGCGAAATTTCTAGCCAATAGGTGTCAGTTGAGAGGCAAATCAGAGGATCTCTGTCGCCTGCCTACTATTTTTGGGTACCAGAGCATTATCTACCTTAGTGCGTGCTCATATTTCAATTTATTAATGTGCTATGTACTATATTAATTATTGTTGCTTTGTTTGTGATTTATTTGCATTTATGTAGTTATTTGGATTTTTCCAAAAATGTTTAGATGTTTTTTGCCTTTCTTAGCGATGTGTCTTTGTGTGTGAAAGCCGGGTTATGTTTTCAATTGACTGATACGAGTATAGGTATGGTCATCTGACTCTCTTGGTCACATTTGAAATATTTTTGGTTTTTATTTTAGGGTTTTCTTTATTTTTATAGGGTTTAGTATTGACCCTATTTTACACAAAGAGGATCAATACTTTCAAAATAGGTAATTTAAATATTTGGTCAGCAGCTTCCCATATATATCACATATCCAAGATTTAGTTAAACATTTTCGATTTGATATATTTTGCATTACCGAGTCTTTTGGTTAAAGCCAATAATTAACTCTTTTGTTATAGATATTGATGGTTCGTAGTTAGTAGCAGTTTTTAAGTTTTTTTCGTTCAGTAGTTCGCAAGGTTATACGTGATACGGCTGGTGGGAGCGTAGCGATATAAAATGCAGTTAAAATTGCCGAATATCGCATTTTTTTATGTTAAGTAATGATTTGTCTGAAAGCAGGTGGATATCATCATTGGATGTTAAAAGATAAGTGAATTATTTAAAGAACGTTATTGCTTGTTGATCTTTTCTCATCATACTGTGGAATTCATATATCAGTGGTTCATTCATAATATCATATAACTGTGTTCTGTCTGAAGTAGCTCCTATCTTTCATAATAATATAGTAACGGGTGATTTTAATATTGATTTGTCGGACTTATTTCATCCATTAAACGCTTGTTTTAACTCATACGGTTTTATGTAAATAATTAATGAGCCTACAAGAGTGATACAAATATATAATCCTTTATTGGACTAATATTGGTAAATAATACCAATACTGTAAAGTGTAAAGAAGCAAGGTGTCATTAATGCAGATGTTATCTCGGATCATAGTTTAGCTTACTGTGATCTTATGAAGATCTCTATGAAGTCTTTTTGAGAATAGCAATAAACATCATTTTAAACTTAATAGTATCAAAACCAAAGTGATAATATTTGCACCCAAAAGGTTTTCAGAATTTTTAAAAGAACATCTTGTATTTAATATCAGTGATCAACCCCTAAACTATACGGAATCTGCCAAAAACCTGTGAGTGATATTTGATAGTAATCTTAGGTTTAATAACCATATGTCTAATCTGAGTAAAAAGACACCTAACACTTAAATTCTGTATGCGAATAAGCATATCTCAAACTATAAGATAAGAAAAAAGTTATATGAAGGACATATTATTCCTACTTTATCTTATTATCTTATTTTATACTAAGAAAAGTGTCGCTTGCAAGTCATGCAGAATAATTGTGTTTGTGATTTGTTTATGGCTTAAGAAAATATGACCTATATATCCTCGGTAGTGTATTCATTCTATTTCAGAAATACCTAGCAAATGAAATAAAACATTAGAGAGCTATTAAAAATATTGACCTTTTGACCACAATTGGAAATATTTTATATCCAAGTTTATTTCTTGATTTATTCAGATTCAACCAGCTGTAAAACAAGTTAGATTAATTATTTTTATTACTGGACCGTAATGGTATGTTCTATGGGTACTGAATCAGAGCGAAAGAATATAAACTCTCTCTTACAGCCTCTGTAACATACTACTAACAGCAGCAGCTTATGCAGCGGTACACACTCCGAAGGCACAGGGCATTTAAATAATTTTATAAATTTAATTGACATATTTTAAAAAATTATTATTTTTGTTTTTGTTTTAAATATATTATTAACTGTACGGAACATTCCGCCGACCTTGAAACGCATAAGGATACAGGCTTTCAAAGAAACCATATTGTGTAATGAAATAGTATACATATAATTACAAGCTAAATGAAATTAGAAACTTGTATATAAACTTATTTGTAAAAAACAAACTTCAATTAAAATATCACTAGTCTTCAATTGGTAGGACGCACATCTTGCGAACTGCACGCTGGTCTACACCCTTATCAGTCTTTAGAGTCACTGCGCGTACCACTCCATCATCACCTGAATGGACTTGTAGAATTCTTCCAAGTAACCACAGCAATGGAGGAAGATTATGCGTTAATTGCGTTGCGTGATTATGAGTTGCGCATGTACAGCGATGAGTAAACACCACGTTCGTATCGCGTCCATAGTTTTGTAAATTTGTTCATTACTATCAGCTCATTCAATAACTATATTATATTTTCCTGATTGTTAATAATGTCCAGAAAGGGTTGCAAGTCTGGTGGGACACCTTCAAAGTCTGAGGGAACTCCAGGCATGGATTTTCAATCGCTTAGTGCACGTATAGAGGACATGGCCGCTAAATTCACGTGAGAGCTGTCACATTTCAAAAAGGAGCTGGGTGATAACAATGGTGGTAAATCTAACTTAAAGTCCCTAACAACCAAGGTAGGAGAATTATCCAATTCAGAAGATAGATTTTCCATATTCGAAAAATCTATCTTGGAAGCGCTGCGAGTTATTAAACAAGAAGTTGAATTAATTAAGACCGAGGTCTTCAGGTCCAAGATGTCCGCCAACAACAACACATTACTCGTACATGGCGTTGACAAGAAAACACAAAATATCAGCGAGGCCATCATTCTATTGACCACGAAAATCGGCATTCCAGTTAAAAAATCCGATATCAATTTCTGCTACCGATTGGGAAAAAAGAATTCGACTGCGAAAATACCGAGACCTGTTGTTGTTAGTTTTGTTCAGCGGTGGGTTCGCGATCGGGTGTTCTATCTAAAGAGAAACTTAAAAGGTTCAAAGATAATGATTTCAGAACTTCTTACGAGTGAGAACTTAAGCATTTTTAAGAGAGCTCGCGGTCTTTATAAGAATTCCTGCTGGACGGGGCAAGGAAGAGTGTTTGTGCTTCATGGGGGTGCTAAAATGTTTGTGAACAATATAGATAAACTTGACAGCTTAATGGAGCATAATAGGTTGGTTCCGGATGACAGCAATGTTGACCATGAATCCTCAGTTGGTATATTCTAAGGTACTTTTGCAGAACGTTTCTTTTTTTTCCTTCTCCTTTTAAATGATCGTCCTGCTTATTCTCCTAATTAAAAAGGTATATTTATGTTGATGTTGGGTTATAGCTGAGATTATTTGTGAGAATCTTTTTTTTTAACTATTAGTATGGTTTCTCCGTAACTAATTGTATTCTATAGTAATAATTATAAGTATGATCATAATTTGTAATCGTCACACTTTGGTCATTATTATGTAAATTATATAATTTGAATGATTGAATAATGTTAATTCGTAAATCAATTTCTTTAGTAATTAATTAATTGGAAATTTATTTAAATTTGTTTGTTTTCTTATTCTGGATGCAATACCTACATTATAGTGGGGTGTAACACATCTCTCTGGTACTAGGTTAAGTTATTTTTTATATTTTATGTTTTTTTCTACAAGGTTCAATACACAGTTGGCAATGCGGGGTGGTTTCGATGATCAAATCATTTGCTTTAGATCGAAATCATTTGCTTAGATCATGGCTGATAATAATGCCATTTCGGTGACCCGGTGCAGCCGTATTTATGGCCCACAATGTTTTACAATTGGACACCTCAATGTCCGTTCCCTAAATACTGGATTTGACGAACTTCAAAATTATTTACATGATTATAAATTTGACATTTTTGCCCTTACGGAAACATGGCTTTCCCATAATCAAGATCTTCAGAGGTATAAAATAAATGGTTATAAGCTAGTAACGAGGGACAGGGTTATTGGAAGGGGGGGCGGCGTGGGAATGTATATCAAGTCACAGTTGCAATACGAATATATAGACTTAGATATTGTCTCACACACCTGTTAATTCATGGGTATAAAACTTAAATTAAAAAAGCAAAGTGTTCTTGTTGTGTCCCTATATCGCCCGCCTTCCAGTGATGTCGATTTGTTTCTGGATTTTTTTGAAAATTTGTTAGCCCTAACGGTGCCTTTTTATGATAAAATTGTTTATACCGGTGATTTTAATGTGGACTTTCTTACACCCTCAAACTATTTGACTTGGATAAGTTGTCTTATAAATAGATTTGATTTAAATCAGAGAATTATAGAACCTACCCGGGACAAAATTTATTATTCTTCTAATATAGATGAAAAGTTAAATATTTTTAATACAAATATCAAGTATTTAATTGACAAATTTGCACCTACCAAATTAAAGAAAAATAATAAAAGTAAGCCCTTTACTCCATGGATAACTAATAACATTAAACTCTTGTCTCCAGTACTATCGTAATTTAAAAAATTTTACTAAACACGCTATCATACGCGAGAAAAATGCTTATTTTCGCAACTTATCTAAAATTTCTGGAAAGCCCTTTTGGGATACAGTAAAGAAGTTAAATATTATACAAAGAAAAAATGATTACAATATACCTGCCGCATTATCCGAAGCAAATGTACTTAATGACTTCTTTGCTACTTCTAATAAATTGAATGACACTACTTGCAAAGAAAAAATTTCCTTTTATCAAAATAACAAAGCTCTCAATTTTTCCAATTCACTAAATTTTAATCTTATGGATGAGACCACTTTAAAAGATACTATAGCATCAATTGGTACTAATTCAGTAGGTCATGATGGAATAGCAATAAGAGATGTTGTTGCTTGTTTTCCATTTTGTAGCAAACCGCTACTCAATATTATTAATTCCTGCATCTTAGGAAATCAATTTCCAGACTTGTGGAAAAGGGCTATCATTAAACCATTTGCAGTCTCAAACCCTAAAGAAGCTAAAGATTTACGCCCTATTAGTATTTTACCAGTTTTGTCTAAGATTCTAGAGAGACACATGTATAATCAAATTACTGCATTTTCAAATTCCTATAAAATTATACCTGAATGTCAATCCGGGTTTAGGAAACATTTTAGTACATCTACTTGTCTGGTAAATCTTATGAATGATATCAGGCACTATGAAGAACACAAGCAAGTAACAGCCGTATGTTTGCTGGACTTTAGTAAGGCATTTGACACTCTAAATCATGATATGCTGCTAGCTAAATTAAATTTCTTTGGTTTGTCTAATACCTTCTATTGCCTTGCTGAGATCCTACCTGACCAGCAGGTTTCAATGCGTGGAGATTGATTCTCATCCCTTATACTCAAAATCTGAATTTATTCATGTCACCACTGGGGTACCTCAGGGATCTCTATTAGGACCCTTATTATTCTCATTATACGTTGCTGATATGAAAAATTTTATATCTTATTCAAAACTACAACAATACGCAGATGATTCTCAGATTTATACATCGTTCTCATTAAACTCCTTACGACACTCACAAACACATCACAATCACAATTTTAATTCCGACTTAAATAATAAATAATTTAAATATATAATAAATTAATTAAAAATAATTTACATATATATTCTAAGGCTCATAATTTTAAACTAAACCCTTCAAAATCGTGTCTCTTATTTCTAAGATCCAATAGAAATAACATAGAACATGTTTCTCAAGACTTTGTGGTTAAAATAGACAATACAGTAGTACCGGTGGTTAATGAAGCAAAGAATTTAGGTATTATTTTTGATAATACTTTGTCTTTTTCAGCCCACATAAACAAAAAAATTGCCACTGTTTTTTATGCGCTTAAAATATTTAAATAATCTAAAGCGTCACTTACCGAGTGAAACCAAGTATTTTTTGTGCAACTCTTTAGTATTATCATTGTTTGATTATGGTGATGTAATCTACAATGATGCAATTACTTCGGCAGTCTCATCTTCTATTCAAAAAGTGCAGAATTCATGTATGCGTTTTTCCTTTAATATTTGCTACAGAAGTCATATTACCCCATATCTTAACAATCATTTTATTCTTTCAATGTCAAATAGATGCAAATATCACATGTACTCTTTCATATACAGAATTTTAAAGTCGGGAAACCCACCATATCTAAGAAAACTTTTCAATGTGCATAAACACAACCATAATTCCAGACGGTTTAATATTTTTAGGGTTCCTCAGCATACAACAGCAACTTTTCAAAAATCATTTAGTTACATTGCAGTTCATTTGTGGAACAATTTGCCTCATTGTGTTAAAGATTATTCTCTTTATAAGTATAAGAAGTACATAAGAAATATGCTTATGCAGTCACAGTATGATGCCTAATAATTAAATTAGTATTGAAATGAATGTCAATAGGACTTTTTTCCAGTCTCTTTTCATTCAGGTTGTGTCATATTCATGTAGCTGTACTGGGTCGAGTCTTCACTTACATTTTCGTTTCGCATTTAACAAGATATACCTGTATCCTATTATTTATATTCATATATATTGGATGTGTTTCCTCTCCTGTGCTTCGCTGATTCAGTCGCTGCCTACCCCTGCCCTGAGTACATAAATATAAATAAATTGAATTTTTTTAAATTTTTTTAGTAATAATTAAAGTATCGAAGAAATATTAGTAGGGAGTTTTCTTGTTATTTTGTTTCCTTTTTTGTTGCTTTTTCTTGAGGATGTATCACTTACGGAGGCTACCTCTGTAAGTGATACATCCTCATACCTCGTACCTCTTGCAGAGAAACTTTTGAGAAACTGGTTTTTATAATCGAGATGCATTCCTATTTGCTAACTTCACTTACATCATAAGTACAACTGTTTTGTAATTTTTGATACTGGCAAATAAACGTTTTGAATTTGAATTAGATTATCTTCACAAACTAAAACCATGGCTCCAGGTATAACATTTGAGTATTGGGAAGCACCGTTACTGGAACCTGCCTGAATTTCAGTGATGTAATCTCTGCATCATCTCTTCCAGAAATGTTGGAACATTTGAGTTAAATGTTGATATCGAGAAAGACGTCCTGTTTTAATCTCCGTCAGGTCTGGCTCAGGAACTGCAACTAGTGGATAGCCAATTAAAAAATTACCTGGCCTTAATGGATTAAGATCATCGGGGTCATTGGAGAGGGAAAGAGGTCTAGAATCTAAGCAGGCTTCCACTTGAGTTATTATGGTATTGAATTCTTCGTAAGTCAAAGTGGTCTTATCAACAACTCATTTTAAATGATATTTTACTGCTTTAGCAGCACTCTCCCACATTCCACTAAAATGTAAAGATCGCGGTGGTATAAATTTCCACGTCGTATTATGGCTGGCAAAAAAGTCAACGAAAACGTTTTGATTTATTGCCTGAGTAACAAAATGTTTTAATTCATTATTGGCACCAATGAAAGTTGTGCCATTATCAGAATAAATGATTGAGCATTTACCTCGTCGTGATATAAATCGCTTAAACGCATTTAAAAATGAGATTGTGGATAAATAGGCTACCAGTTGCAAGTGTACGACTTTAGTTGCCAAACATATAAATACACATAAGTAGGTTTTTACTAATTTCCTGCTTCTTGACAATCCCGCCTTGATAAGGAACGGACAAGCATAGACGCCACAATTTAAAAATGGTCTGGAAGCTATTGCTCTTTTTTCTTTAGGCAGTTGCCCTAGTAAAGTTTCAACTGTTACAGGGCGAACCCGAAAACAGAATACACAATTTTTGAGAATCTTTTGCACTTCAGTTCTATCTGAAATAGGCCAGAAACGTGTGCGAATAGTCGCCAATAGTACTTGAGCTCCAGCATGAAGCAATTTTCTATGTTCATAGATGATAATCAATTTTGTTAATTGATGATTTTTGGGGAGAATAATTGGTTGCATAATCGAAGATTGAATGCTTTATTCTACCGCCCACCCTCAATACATGATGTTCATCTAAGAATGGATTTAAATTCTTGGGAGTACTGTTATTTTTTATTTGTTTTTGACTCCTTTGAGAGCTATAATTTCATCATGAAAAATTTGCATTTGAGCCATTCTAACTAAATATTTTAAAGTATCAAGTTCTTGAGGTGTTAAGGAACCATACAAACGTCGACCTTGTTGAAGACAATGCATTGACTTTAAATCGTAAAATATAAGCAGTTACTTTCTACAATTTCAGAAAAAAAGAAAATTTAAGAAAAAAGGTAAAGTCAGAATTAGTTGCAATTAACGACCTTAAATTAGTTTTTCTTTCGGGCATTTCTGAGATTTATATAGACATAGAGGGAGGCCATTTAGTATTGTCATATTGACATCATTGGGATCCATGCCATTACAATTTACAATTAATTTAATCTGCTGGATTAATACCCCTAGAAATAATGTCTGCAGGGTTATGTTCAGATCGTATATGTCGCCAATTATTTTTGTCCGATAATTCCTGAGTTTCAGCTACCTGATTTCCAACAAAAGTTTTCTATTTATGGGGTTCCTCCAGAATCCAACTAAGAACTATACTGGAATCATACAAAAAAAATGATTAATTGACATATCTAATGCCTTGATAGCAACCTGACACAATCTTACTGCCAAAAAAACACCACACAGTTCCAATCGTGGAAGTGATAGCTTTTTTAAAGGTGCTACCTTTGATTTTGCACAAAGCAAATTCATAGAAAATGTCCCTTGGTTATTAGAAGATCTTAAATAGATGCATGCCCCATATGAAATCTCAGAAGCATCACAAAAGTTATGCATATCTACTCTTATAGGATTTTCAAGAATTATCTTCTGAGGAATAGAAATATCTTTTAGAACCTGGATGCGACCTTGATAAATTTTGAAACTAGTATATATTTGAGTTTGAGAAGGTACATTTTCATCCCAATCTATAGATAACAACCACAACTATTGGAGCATTATTTTGCCATTATGAACATTTATTTGGCGGTACATTTTAGTACAATCTGCAGTAATGACATATTGATGTTTTCTAAACCTTCAAATAATGGAAAACAGATCCTGCTGTATAGTGGGACCAGTCATTAAAATGTCGTTGAGAGAATACCCTCACTCAGTTTTGGGCCGATGCATCAAAAACTCTAACCTTAGCGGTTGTTGATGACTCTTTAATTACAGAGTGATGAGGCAAAAAATTTAAAGTGATTCATCATTCATCATTCAGTCAGACGCCTGAGACATATGACCTAAGGATTCATATTCATTCATGAATTGAACATATTCTTTTTTCAATTCGGAATTACGTTGCAATTTCTTTTCAATAGACAAAAATCTCTTAAGAGCCAACTGTCTAAAATTGCCCAATTTGAATACGTGATTTTTTAAAGAAAGTTGTACAGAAAATCTGCCATCACTTTCCCGTAAATGTGAAGATATAAAAATTTCTTCACAGGCTTTTTGTTTTTTTTGCTTTTTTTTTTACTCTTGCCTCGGTTCATAATTTTCAATACGCCAAAAATTCTCAAGCTGATTTTTAATATCAGTATTTAAATTAAAGTGACACATTGTCGTATTCGAGTTACCTTGAGAATAATTTGTGACAATAGAACCTGACAAAATCTATCCCAATTTGGTTTTCTGAGCAATTACTTCGGCATGTGGCAATTTAAATTGACCTATACAGATTAGATCCCAAAAAATGGAAGCCTCTAGCAAAGCATCAATGTTGGAAGGAACATTATATGAAGAATCGGCTAAGTTAATATTAATCGGAATACTTATTTGTGAAAGATTTATATGGTTTAACGATAAGCTGTCTGTTATTCGATCAATAACCAGAAATCCAATATCTGATTTAAAATCATTGTAAACAGACTTTATGGTAGCACTAACCTTGTATGAAACATTATTTATTGTTCGACCAAGTCCAGATACAGGCATATTAATTTTTTTGCATTTTTAGTTTTCAGCAAGGCCCTTAGTAGTAAAGTTACTCTAGAAACCAGAATCAAGAAGAATCCTAAATTTATGTTGTTTGCCATACAGATCCGATATAAAAACAATAGCTGTAGATAACAAAACTTGATTCTCAACATATGCTGTGTGAAGAGTGACAGATGTGACAATAGAAGTATGAGTATCATTAGCTTGCTGCTCAACTTAACCCCTAGACACATCACCTTCAAAATGTAATAACAAATGATGTCTTTTATTGCAACCATTACAATTTATTGTTCCTGATGGACATGCTTGATTAGAGTGACTTGCATTAAGATAATTTGTACAAAGTTTATAACTTTTAGCCTCAAAATAACGGGATTTAGGAGACACCTTTAAAAAATCATCACAAGTTGTAAGTTTATGAGATTTTTTACAATTAACACATGTATTAATCACAAAATAATTTTGTGAATTACTCTTATTTTCTTTTTTAAAAAACCTTTCTTTAGTATCATAATGTACAGTTGAAGGTCTATGATCATGTTTTTTAAAGTTAATAGTTTCTAATAAGTGACATCTTTTATTAAGAAGTAAGATCTTGAGTCTTTGGAGTTGTTAAAGGTTCTGCATATAATTTCCATTCCCTTCTAGTATTATTATCCAATTTTCAGGATATCAAATAAACTAAAAGGGTATCCCAGTGATTGACAGGTTCCTTTAAAGTCTCCAATGCCCTAATATGTTAATTAAAATTATTTAATAATTGTCTAAGATTAAAATGAGATTCTAGAGTTTATTAAAGAGTTTAGCTCAAATAAGGCCTTAACATGGTTATGAATAATCAACCTTCTGTTATCGTACCTATCTTTAATTAGTTTTCACGCTACTTGATAATTTGAAGCGGTGGTTTCTAAACAGTATATGACATGGGCAGCTTCACCCTTCAAAGAGCTACGTAAATAATGGAAATGTTTCACATCTTGAAAGGCAGGATTGTCATTAATTAACACATTAAATGAATCATAAAAAGTTAAAAACTCATCAAAATGGCCACTAAATATGGGTAAATCAATTTTTGGAAATCTTACACTAGGACAGTATGAGGAGCATTGATATTCTGAACAGAGACGGCTGCATTATGATTTGCAAGGTTAGTCTCTAATAATCTATTGGCATTTGCAATGACCTTAAAATACGCATCCTCAAATGCAGTCCTCTCTAATTCATGAGATTCATTATCTCCACCATTATCAAGCAATAACTCTAACCGTATTTGAACTTCATCAAATTCATGCCACAACTTGTGTGTCTGCTCGATATGATTAACTGAACATAATCTCCTACAAAATTAGCAATAAAATTTTCAAAACGAGTTCGCTGACCCTTAAAGTTAGCCCGTTTTCTTTTTAATGATTTTAATTCGGCTTCAGCTGCCATTGTTATTTTATAAAAATAAAGCAACAAAAAATATGTGGTAAAAAATAGCAAACAACTCAACTAAAACTCTACATGACCTGATATATGAGTTTTCCAGTAATCCAATATCACAACCATTAATTCAAGAGCAGCGGCTATACGTCAACAATAAACGCCGTACTTCCTGGTCTTAATATGGATTTTTTAATCTAGCCTCGTCGCTGTCGATTCTGCTCCGTACCACAGCATAAAGAAACCAGCAGTCGCACTTCAATAAAAATACATTGGTTTGAATAAGCGAGTTCGGTGCATGTGTACTAATGCAGGCGCGGCATATTTGCTTAGAGTAGGGATGCCGCTGACACTCGCTACGGTCCACGCGGCTTTTGCCTTGGCTAGAGCCGGACTTAAACATTTTTTTAGATATTATTATCTTGTAAAATAAAAATACCTACATAGTACAAATATTTATTTTTTAATATTATTAAAGTTCATACATTAACAAAATATTTAAACAAAAATAAACATCGCATTTCTACATCTAAAAACGACGATATAGAAGAATACGTGCAGGAAGTTAATTAGGTATGTACCATAAATTTAAGAGACCATTCTTTGAGTAATTTTAATTAAAATCAGAAAAGTTTTTATAAAAAACGCTACGCTTTGTAAAAACGCTATCAAAATAGTCACTAAGTACGGCGCTGAACTAGGCGATACACCTATGAACACAGTTCGATAAACAGTGAGCTCGGCATCCGGAGAATATGGCTGCGGTATGGTTAAGGATGCTATTAGTTCGCTTACATTTTCGAGCGGAGTGCGACTGCTGGTTTCTTTATGCTGTGTCCGTACTTCATCATTTCCTATCGCCAAACAGCTTCGTGACGGCGACGACCGCGACCGATCGATCGAACGGGACTCCTCCTAGAGAATTTATTTAATAACTTGCGTTTATTATACATAGTTGCAATTTAAAAACGGCGAAACAATATAAACCCTCTCTTACAGCCTCTGTAACACACAACTTAAGTCCAGTTCAGAGATCTATTAGAATCTTTAATGTGCCGCGAATAACTCGTGTGCCGGTCTTGCTCTTATATGTGATATTTTATTTTATGTGGAAAGAGTCATAGTCATCAAGTAATACCGTGTGCTCCACGAAACCTCCGGTAGGGCTCCGCCAGCAGTCATAATAAATGAATGCATGTATTAAAGTGGACCCTATAAGAATAAAGTTATCTAAGATAAAAATAAACAACCAAAACGAAACGCCTACTTCATAAAATTGACCAAATCAAATTAGTGTTAAAGAAGAATGGAGCGCTGGCTTAAAGGTGTTGCAAAAAATGTGGTTCGCTTGGATGATGTGTCAAATTCAAATCAAGGTGATATGACGGCGTCAAGTTCTAGTTTTATGGTTTCAAATTTAAGTAGTAAGACATCTAATGACACACTGAAGGTGAAAAAATGAAAGTATGACGAATCATACATTAATCTCGGATTTGTCGATTCCAACGGCTCACCTCTTTGTATGTTGTGCAGCAAACTCTTTCCTAATAGTTCGATAGTACCTGCTAAGATGCGCCAACATTTAGAAACTGTACATCCCGACTTCAAAAACAAAAGTAAAGAATTTTTTCTACGTAAAAAAGAACAATTATTAAGAAGCCAAAAAACTATGACGTATGCGACTCACACAGACTGTGAATGAAAAGGCCACGGAGGCATCGTATTTGGTTAGTTACCGCATTGCCCAAGCAGGAGAAGTGCACACTATCGCTAAAAAGCTAATAAAACCATGTGTGGTAGACTTCTATTTCATCTTTCTACAGTGCCGCTTTCGAACGATA